>NW_028227263.1:87330679-87367438 GCF_978045245.1 Mus caroli
ATTGCACAAAGTGGTTCCGGTACTCTGGAATGCTCTGGCTTTGGGGAGAGCAAGGGACTGCAAGACATTGCCCATACACTGCCAGGGGACAATGGGCCGAAGCTCCAAACCTGGGAGAAACCAGAGGCCCTAAGCATGCTCCATATCCCGAAGGGACTGGACGTACAGATGGCAGCAGTTCCCTGCTCCTCCAAGACCAGGACACCTAGAATACATGCAGCAATTCCCATGTTCCTTACCTTTTAACTCAGGTGAACTAGGGCAAGTCAGCCACACCACAACTCTTTGCTGGAGACTCGGTTGGAAGACATCAACACTCAGCCAAAGTTGTGGGGCCATTTCCTCTATATGTTGCCATGGACCATGCTGGACAGGGAATGCAACCCTGTGAAGACAGCACAGAGAACATGCTACCATTACAGTGGGACCCATGCAAAACCAGATGGATTATGGGCTTACCATGTACTATGGGCTTGTCATAGCTCACAGGCACCCTCAACACTCCTGCTCTTACCAACCTCTTCACACTGCCCTTCCAGATCTCCTTTGCTTTTACTCTCAGGCCTTGGATGTGAACATGCCATGCCCTTGGCTCTCAGTGCTTGCTGGGTCCTCAGCTCACTCTAAGGACTTAAGGATGATATGTGAGCTGAAATACAGCTACTCAACACTTTCCCTAAAGTCCAGGCCATCAACTACCTCCACCAGTGTCCTGAGAATGTTCTCAAGGGAAAGAGAGCATCTCTCCAAGCATCCAGTCCGAAACAGCTAATAACAAGGCCAATCACTGGTCCACTTGGCTATGCTGAGGAACAATGAGGATGCAGCTCTGAATAAGTTCTCAGGCAAAATTGGGCCTCATTGGATATCTAAGCCAACTAATTTTGATCCTTTCATCATGGCTCCAGTCCTTCTCTGATCAATACATCTGGGTCTTTGCATGAGGCAAAGTCAAACTCCTCTGAGGCTTCAAAATTCCAGCTCCTGGGTAGCAAGCTTAATTGGGCCCAGAAGATAACACTTCTCTCTCTCTCTCTCTCTCTCTCTCTCTCTCTCTCTCTCTCTCTCTCTCTCTCTCTCTCTCTCTCTCTCTCTCTCTCTCTCTCTCTCTCCCCCTCTCTCAGTCTTTTACCCCTTGACTTTTCCTTGCCCATGGAAGCCAGTACCTATTTCTGTCCACCTGTCCAGAGCTCATTTAGTCTGTTGTGAAGACTTCCTCCTATCACAAGAGATTGCTTTTGGCCATCCACCCTGCATTGATCTCTTCCTGGGAAAACTTCTCACACCATCCTGTACAGCTTCCCACACTGAAGCTCAAAAATCCCATTGTGCTGAACTATCCCAGGCCAGGATACCACGTGAATGGAATCATCTTAGTGTATCAAATTCACTCTGCATCCAAGAACTCATTTTCTCCTTGACATTTCCCGTGAGTATGGGTCTAGGGTGGATTTGCAAAACACCATGTGCCCCATTGCCACCTCCTTCCTATGCACATTAGCAACTTGTCTTTCTAGAAGATCATGCCCAAAAGTCGAAAAGAAAGGTCCCATGACACCTTGGTCTCTAATTTAGAGGGTCTCTCACCAAGATGTTTCTCCTAAGGCTGTGGATGCAAGAACTCTTCCTAGACTTTCCCTTTGACCTTGCCAAGGAGGCTGCCAAGAAAGTCCAAACATTCCAAGGATATCCCTTCAACAACTTCCAAAGCAACAGAACCTACCCAAGAGGAGATTCCTACAAATGTTCTTTCAAAAAACCTATTGAGACACAGGTCTGTAAGTCTCATGCTTCCACCGAGTCCATCAAAGTGCTATCAGTCCTGGTACACAGGTAAGTGTTTAAATGTGGTGCAATCTGACCAGTGAGGTGCCTGTCACCCACCTCCATTGCTTAGCTCCTTCTCTATTTCCAAGGCAATTGCCTGAGAATCTTACAAGCCACCAGGGACACAGAGGCTTCTGTTCACCACCTGAACAGACCACAGTCACATTGTCTCAGTTACCTGCTACTGGGTCAAGCTACAATCTACCTGCAGCCTGAAATCTATTGACTCTCTAAAGCAATGCAACAGGGTTAAAATTCATATCAGGGCTTCTGAGAAGCCTGAATCCACTGCCAGATATTACCATGTGAAGAACCAAACTTTGGTGCCACTGCCACTGCTACTTTTGCCTCACAGTCTACTTTCCACAATGGCTTGGGCCCTATCCTTGGACCTAGCACGACTCCCTACTGAGTATCTGCCAAGCATCTCCTCAACAGCAAAGTGAGCATGCCACCTGAGCTTTAGGAGCTGCTGTGTCCTACGCCATGCTTTTTGGCAGAGTAGGGCAAGCACACACCTGTCTCTGCAGACTCTGGCTAGAGCCCGAAGAAGTCAAGAACAATGGAGTGGATGGGCAGCCTGTGCCTGACGCCCATAGCACCTGGGAGACCCAAGATGCTGGACCTCAGTCCCGATGAGAGTGGCGGTACAGAATTTTCACTCATTTTGTTCAGCTTTTCCAAGGAATGTTTGACTGGGAATCATCATAGATCCAAGCACATTGGAGTGCATTGCACAAAGTGGTTCCGGTACTCTGGAATGCTCTGGCTTTGGGGAGAGCAAGGGACTGCAAGACATTGCCCATACACTGCCAGGGGACAATGGGCCGAAGCTCCAAACCTGGGAGAAACCAGAGGCCCTAAGCATGCTCCATATCCCGAAGGGACTGGACGTACAGATGGCAGCAGTTCCCTGCTCCTCCAAGACCAGGACACCTAGAATACATGCAGCAATTCCCATGTTCCTTACCTTTTAACTCAGGTGAACTAGGGCAAGTCAGCCACACCACAACTCTTTGCTGGAGACTCGGTTGGAAGACATCAACACTCAGCCAAAGTTGTGGGGCCATTTCCTCTATATGTTGCCATGGACCATGCTGGACAGGGAATGCAACCCTGTGAAGACAGCACAGAGAACATGCTACCATTACAGTGGGACCCATGCAAAACCAGATGGATTATGGGCTTACCATGTACTATGGGCTTGTCATAGCTCACAGGCACCCTCAACACTCCTGCTCTTACCAACCTCTTCACACTGCCCTTCCAGATCTCCTTTGCTTTTACTCTCAGGCCTTGGATGTGAACATGCCATGCCCTTGGCTCTCAGTGCTTGCTGGGTCCTCAGCTCACTCTAAGGACTTAAGGATGATATGTGAGCTGAAATACAGCTACTCAACACTTTCCCTAAAGTCCAGGCCATCAACTACCTCCACCAGTGTCCTGAGAATGTTCTCAAGGGAAAGAGAGCATCTCTCCAAGCATCCAGTCCGAAACAGCTAATAACAAGGCCAATCACTGGTCCACTTGGCTATGCTGAGGAACAATGAGGATGCAGCTCTGAATAAGTTCTCAGGCAAAATTGGGCCTCATTGGATATCTAAGCCAACTAATTTTGATCCTTTCATCATGGCTCCAGTCCTTCTCTGATCAATACATCTGGGTCTTTGCATGAGGCAAAGTCAAACTCCTCTGAGGCTTCAAAATTCCAGCTCCTGGGTAGCAAGCTTAATTGGGCCCAGAAGATAACACTTCTCTCTCTCTCTCTCTCTCTCTCTCTCTCTCTCTCTCTCTCTCTCTCTCTCTCTCTCTCTCTCTCTCTCTCTCTCTCTCTCTCTCTCTCTCTCTCTCTCCCCCTCTCTCAGTCTTTTACCCCTTGACTTTTCCTTGCCCATGGAAGCCAGTACCTATTTCTGTCCACCTGTCCAGAGCTCATTTAGTCTGTTGTGAAGACTTCCTCCTATCACAAGAGATTGCTTTTGGCCATCCACCCTGCATTGATCTCTTCCTGGGAAAACTTCTCACACCATCCTGTACAGCTTCCCACACTGAAGCTCAAAAATCCCATTGTGCTGAACTATCCCAGGCCAGGATACCACGTGAATGGAATCATCTTAGTGTATCAAATTCACTCTGCATCCAAGAACTCATTTTCTCCTTGACATTTCCCGTGAGTATGGGTCTAGGGTGGATTTGCAAAACACCATGTGCCCCATTGCCACCTCCTTCCTATGCACATTAGCAACTTGTCTTTCTAGAAGATCATGCCCAAAAGTCGAAAAGAAAGGTCCCATGACACCTTGGTCTCTAATTTAGAGGGTCTCTCACCAAGATGTTTCTCCTAAGGCTGTGGATGCAAGAACTCTTCCTAGACTTTCCCTTTGACCTTGCCAAGGAGGCTGCCAAGAAAGTCCAAACATTCCAAGGATATCCCTTCAACAACTTCCAAAGCAACAGAACCTACCCAAGAGGAGATTCCTACAAATGTTCTTTCAAAAAACCTATTGAGACACAGGTCTGTAAGTCTCATGCTTCCACCGAGTCCATCAAAGTGCTATCAGTCCTGGTACACAGGTAAGTGTTTAAATGTGGTGCAATCTGACCAGTGAGGTGCCTGTCACCACCTCCATTGCTTAGCTCCTTCTCTATTTCCAAGGCAATTGCCTGAGAATCTTACAAGCCACCAGGGACACAGAGGCTTCTGTTCACCACCTGAACAGACCACAGTCACATTGTCTCAGTTACCTGCTACTGGGTCAAGCTACAATCTACCTGCAGCCTGAAATCTATTGACTCTCTAAAGCAATGCAACAGGGTTAAAATTCATATCAGGGCTTCTGAGAAGCCTGAATCCACTGCCAGATATTACCATGTGAAGAACCAAACTTTGGTGCCACTGCCACTGCTACTTTTGCCTCACAGTCTACTTTCCACAATGGCTTGGGCCCTATCCTTGGACCTAGCACGACTCCCTACTGAGTATCTGCCAAGCATCTCCTCAACAGCAAAGTGAGCATGCCACCTGAGCTTTAGGAGCTGCTGTGTCCTACGCCATGCTTTTTGGCAGAGTAGGGCAAGCACACACCTGTCTCTGCAGACTCTGGCTAGAGCCCGAAGAAGTCAAGAACAATGGAGTGGATGGGCAGCCTGTGCCTGACGCCCATAGCACCTGGGAGACCCAAGATGCTGGACCTCAGTCCCGATGAGAGTGGCGGTACAGAATTTTCACTCATTTTGTTCAGCTTTTCCAAGGAATGTTTGACTGGGAATCATCATAGATCCAAGCACATTGGAGTGCATTGCACAAAGTGGTTCCGGTACTCTGGAATGCTCTGGCTTTGGGGAGAGCAAGGGACTGCAAGACATTGCCCATACACTGCCAGGGGACAATGGGCCGAAGCTCCAAACCTGGGAGAAACCAGAGGCCCTAAGCATGCTCCATATCCCGAAGGGACTGGACGTACAGATGGCAGCAGTTCCCTGCTCCTCCAAGACCAGGACACCTAGAATACATGCAGCAATTCCCATGTTCCTTACCTTTTAACTCAGGTGAACTAGGGCAAGTCAGCCACACCACAACTCTTTGCTGGAGACTCGGTTGGAAGACATCAACACTCAGCCAAAGTTGTGGGGCCATTTCCTCTATATGTTGCCATGGACCATGCTGGACAGGGAATGCAACCCTGTGAAGACAGCACAGAGAACATGCTACCATTACAGTGGGACCCATGCAAAACCAGATGGATTATGGGCTTACCATGTACTATGGGCTTGTCATAGCTCACAGGCACCCTCAACACTCCTGCTCTTACCAACCTCTTCACACTGCCCTTCCAGATCTCCTTTGCTTTTACTCTCAGGCCTTGGATGTGAACATGCCATGCCCTTGGCTCTCAGTGCTTGCTGGGTCCTCAGCTCACTCTAAGGACTTAAGGATGATATGTGAGCTGAAATACAGCTACTCAACACTTTCCCTAAAGTCCAGGCCATCAACTACCTCCACCAGTGTCCTGAGAATGTTCTCAAGGGAAAGAGAGCATCTCTCCAAGCATCCAGTCCGAAACAGCTAATAACAAGGCCAATCACTGGTCCACTTGGCTATGCTGAGGAACAATGAGGATGCAGCTCTGAATAAGTTCTCAGGCAAAATTGGGCCTCATTGGATATCTAAGCCAACTAATTTTGATCCTTTCATCATGGCTCCAGTCCTTCTCTGATCAATACATCTGGGTCTTTGCATGAGGCAAAGTCAAACTCCTCTGAGGCTTCAAAATTCCAGCTCCTGGGTAGCAAGCTTAATTGGGCCCAGAAGATAACACTTCTCTCTCTCTCTCTCTCTCTCTCTCTCTCTCTCTCTCTCTCTCTCTCTCTCTCTCTCTCTCTCTCTCTCTCTCTCTCTCTCTCTCTCTCCCCCTCTCTCAGTCTTTTACCCCTTGACTTTTCCTTGCCCATGGAAGCCAGTACCTATTTCTGTCCACCTGTCCAGAGCTCATTTAGTCTGTTGTGAAGACTTCCTCCTATCACAAGAGATTGCTTTTGGCCATCCACCCTGCATTGATCTCTTCCTGGGAAAACTTCTCACACCATCCTGTACAGCTTCCCACACTGAAGCTCAAAAATCCCATTGTGCTGAACTATCCCAGGCCAGGATACCACGTGAATGGAATCATCTTAGTGTATCAAATTCACTCTGCATCCAAGAACTCATTTTCTCCTTGACATTTCCCGTGAGTATGGGTCTAGGGTGGATTTGCAAAACACCATGTGCCCCATTGCCACCTCCTTCCTATGCACATTAGCAACTTGTCTTTCTAGAAGATCATGCCCAAAAGTCGAAAAGAAAGGTCCCATGACACCTTGGTCTCTAATTTAGAGGGTCTCTCACCAAGATGTTTCTCCTAAGGCTGTGGATGCAAGAACTCTTCCTAGACTTTCCCTTTGACCTTGCCAAGGAGGCTGCCAAGAAAGTCCAAACATTCCAAGGATATCCCTTCAACAACTTCCAAAGCAACAGAACCTACCCAAGAGGAGATTCCTACAAATGTTCTTTCAAAAAACCTATTGAGACACAGGTCTGTAAGTCTCATGCTTCCACCGAGTCCATCAAAGTGCTATCAGTCCTGGTACACAGGTAAGTGTTTAAATGTGGTGCAATCTGACCAGTGAGGTGCCTGTCACCACCTCCATTGCTTAGCTCCTTCTCTATTTCCAAGGCAATTGCCTGAGAATCTTACAAGCCACCAGGGACACAGAGGCTTCTGTTCACCACCTGAACAGACCACAGTCACATTGTCTCAGTTACCTGCTACTGGGTCAAGCTACAATCTACCTGCAGCCTGAAATCTATTGACTCTCTAAAGCAATGCAACAGGGTTAAAATTCATATCAGGGCTTCTGAGAAGCCTGAATCCACTGCCAGATATTACCATGTGAAGAACCAAACTTTGGTGCCACTGCCACTGCTACTTTTGCCTCACAGTCTACTTTCCACAATGGCTTGGGCCCTATCCTTGGACCTAGCACGACTCCCTACTGAGTATCTGCCAAGCATCTCCTCAACAGCAAAGTGAGCATGCCACCTGAGCTTTAGGAGCTGCTGTGTCCTACGCCATGCTTTTTGGCAGAGTAGGGCAAGCACACACCTGTCTCTGCAGACTCTGGCTAGAGCCCGAAGAAGTCAAGAACAATGGAGTGGATGGGCAGCCTGTGCCTGACGCCCATAGCACCTGGGAGACCCAAGATGCTGGACCTCAGTCCCGATGAGAGTGGCGGTACAGAATTTTCACTCATTTTGTTCAGCTTTTCCAAGGAATGTTTGACTGGGAATCATCATAGATCCAAGCACATTGGAGTGCATTGCACAAAGTGGTTCCGGTACTCTGGAATGCTCTGGCTTTGGGGAGAGCAAGGGACTGCAAGACATTGCCCATACACTGCCAGGGGACAATGGGCCGAAGCTCCAAACCTGGGAGAAACCAGAGGCCCTAAGCATGCTCCATATCCCGAAGGGACTGGACGTACAGATGGCAGCAGTTCCCTGCTCCTCCAAGACCAGGACACCTAGAATACATGCAGCAATTCCCATGTTCCTTACCTTTTAACTCAGGTGAACTAGGGCAAGTCAGCCACACCACAACTCTTTGCTGGAGACTCGGTTGGAAGACATCAACACTCAGCCAAAGTTGTGGGGCCATTTCCTCTATATGTTGCCATGGACCATGCTGGACAGGGAATGCAACCCTGTGAAGACAGCACAGAGAACATGCTACCATTACAGTGGGACCCATGCAAAACCAGATGGATTATGGGCTTACCATGTACTATGGGCTTGTCATAGCTCACAGGCACCCTCAACACTCCTGCTCTTACCAACCTCTTCACACTGCCCTTCCAGATCTCCTTTGCTTTTACTCTCAGGCCTTGGATGTGAACATGCCATGCCCTTGGCTCTCAGTGCTTGCTGGGTCCTCAGCTCACTCTAAGGACTTAAGGATGATATGTGAGCTGAAATACAGCTACTCAACACTTTCCCTAAAGTCCAGGCCATCAACTACCTCCACCAGTGTCCTGAGAATGTTCTCAAGGGAAAGAGAGCATCTCTCCAAGCATCCAGTCCGAAACAGCTAATAACAAGGCCAATCACTGGTCCACTTGGCTATGCTGAGGAACAATGAGGATGCAGCTCTGAATAAGTTCTCAGGCAAAATTGGGCCTCATTGGATATCTAAGCCAACTAATTTTGATCCTTTCATCATGGCTCCAGTCCTTCTCTGATCAATACATCTGGGTCTTTGCATGAGGCAAAGTCAAACTCCTCTGAGGCTTCAAAATTCCAGCTCCTGGGTAGCAAGCTTAATTGGGCCCAGAAGATAACACTTCTCTCTCTCTCTCTCTCTCTCTCTCTCTCTCTCTCTCTCTCTCTCTCTCTCTCTCTCTCTCTCTCTCTCTCTCTCTCTCTCTCTCTCTCTCCCCCTCTCTCAGTCTTTTACCCCTTGACTTTTCCTTGCCCATGGAAGCCAGTACCTATTTCTGTCCACCTGTCCAGAGCTCATTTAGTCTGTTGTGAAGACTTCCTCCTATCACAAGAGATTGCTTTTGGCCATCCACCCTGCATTGATCTCTTCCTGGGAAAACTTCTCACACCATCCTGTACAGCTTCCCACACTGAAGCTCAAAAATCCCATTGTGCTGAACTATCCCAGGCCAGGATACCACGTGAATGGAATCATCTTAGTGTATCAAATTCACTCTGCATCCAAGAACTCATTTTCTCCTTGACATTTCCCGTGAGTATGGGTCTAGGGTGGATTTGCAAAACACCATGTGCCCCATTGCCACCTCCTTCCTATGCACATTAGCAACTTGTCTTTCTAGAAGATCATGCCCAAAAGTCGAAAAGAAAGGTCCCATGACACCTTGGTCTCTAATTTAGAGGGTCTCTCACCAAGATGTTTCTCCTAAGGCTGTGGATGCAAGAACTCTTCCTAGACTTTCCCTTTGACCTTGCCAAGGAGGCTGCCAAGAAAGTCCAAACATTCCAAGGATATCCCTTCAACAACTTCCAAAGCAACAGAACCTACCCAAGAGGAGATTCCTACAAATGTTCTTTCAAAAAACCTATTGAGACACAGGTCTGTAAGTCTCATGCTTCCACCGAGTCCATCAAAGTGCTATCAGTCCTGGTACACAGGTAAGTGTTTAAATGTGGTGCAATCTGACCAGTGAGGTGCCTGTCACCACCTCCATTGCTTAGCTCCTTCTCTATTTCCAAGGCAATTGCCTGAGAATCTTACAAGCCACCAGGGACACAGAGGCTTCTGTTCACCACCTGAACAGACCACAGTCACATTGTCTCAGTTACCTGCTACTGGGTCAAGCTACAATCTACCTGCAGCCTGAAATCTATTGACTCTCTAAAGCAATGCAACAGGGTTAAAATTCATATCAGGGCTTCTGAGAAGCCTGAATCCACTGCCAGATATTACCATGTGAAGAACCAAACTTTGGTGCCACTGCCACTGCTACTTTTGCCTCACAGTCTACTTTCCACAATGGCTTGGGCCCTATCCTTGGACCTAGCACGACTCCCTACTGAGTATCTGCCAAGCATCTCCTCAACAGCAAAGTGAGCATGCCACCTGAGCTTTAGGAGCTGCTGTGTCCTACGCCATGCTTTTTGGCAGAGTAGGGCAAGCACACACCTGTCTCTGCAGACTCTGGCTAGAGCCCGAAGAAGTCAAGAACAATGGAGTGGATGGGCAGCCTGTGCCTGACGCCCATAGCACCTGGGAGACCCAAGATGCTGGACCTCAGTCCCGATGAGAGTGGCGGTACAGAATTTTCACTCATTTTGTTCAGCTTTTCCAAGGAATGTTTGACTGGGAATCATCATAGATCCAAGCACATTGGAGTGCATTGCACAAAGTGGTTCCGGTACTCTGGAATGCTCTGGCTTTGGGGAGAGCAAGGGACTGCAAGACATTGCCCATACACTGCCAGGGGACAATGGGCCGAAGCTCCAAACCTGGGAGAAACCAGAGGCCCTAAGCATGCTCCATATCCCGAAGGGACTGGACGTACAGATGGCAGCAGTTCCCTGCTCCTCCAAGACCAGGACACCTAGAATACATGCAGCAATTCCCATGTTCCTTACCTTTTAACTCAGGTGAACTAGGGCAAGTCAGCCACACCACAACTCTTTGCTGGAGACTCGGTTGGAAGACATCAACACTCAGCCAAAGTTGTGGGGCCATTTCCTCTATATGTTGCCATGGACCATGCTGGACAGGGAATGCAACCCTGTGAAGACAGCACAGAGAACATGCTACCATTACAGTGGGACCCATGCAAAACCAGATGGATTATGGGCTTACCATGTACTATGGGCTTGTCATAGCTCACAGGCACCCTCAACACTCCTGCTCTTACCAACCTCTTCACACTGCCCTTCCAGATCTCCTTTGCTTTTACTCTCAGGCCTTGGATGTGAACATGCCATGCCCTTGGCTCTCAGTGCTTGCTGGGTCCTCAGCTCACTCTAAGGACTTAAGGATGATATGTGAGCTGAAATACAGCTACTCAACACTTTCCCTAAAGTCCAGGCCATCAACTACCTCCACCAGTGTCCTGAGAATGTTCTCAAGGGAAAGAGAGCATCTCTCCAAGCATCCAGTCCGAAACAGCTAATAACAAGGCCAATCACTGGTCCACTTGGCTATGCTGAGGAACAATGAGGATGCAGCTCTGAATAAGTTCTCAGGCAAAATTGGGCCTCATTGGATATCTAAGCCAACTAATTTTGATCCTTTCATCATGGCTCCAGTCCTTCTCTGATCAATACATCTGGGTCTTTGCATGAGGCAAAGTCAAACTCCTCTGAGGCTTCAAAATTCCAGCTCCTGGGTAGCAAGCTTAATTGGGCCCAGAAGATAACACTTCTCTCTCTCTCTCTCTCTCTCTCTCTCTCTCTCTCTCTCTCTCTCTCTCTCTCTCTCTCTCTCTCTCTCTCTCTCTCTCTCTCTCTCTCTCTCTCTCTCCCCCTCTCAGTCTTTTACCCCTTGACTTTTCCTTGCCCATGGAAGCCAGTACCTATTTCTGTCCACCTGTCCAGAGCTCATTTAGTCTGTTGTGAAGACTTCCTCCTATCACAAGAGATTGCTTTTGGCCATCCACCCTGCATTGATCTCTTCCTGGGAAAACTTCTCACACCATCCTGTACAGCTTCCCACACTGAAGCTCAAAAATCCCATTGTGCTGAACTATCCCAGGCCAGGATACCACGTGAATGGAATCATCTTAGTGTATCAAATTCACTCTGCATCCAAGAACTCATTTTCTCCTTGACATTTCCCGTGAGTATGGGTCTAGGGTGGATTTGCAAAACACCATGTGCCCCATTGCCACCTCCTTCCTATGCACATTAGCAACTTGTCTTTCTAGAAGATCATGCCCAAAAGTCGAAAAGAAAGGTCCCATGACACCTTGGTCTCTAATTTAGAGGGTCTCTCACCAAGATGTTTCTCCTAAGGCTGTGGATGCAAGAACTCTTCCTAGACTTTCCCTTTGACCTTGCCAAGGAGGCTGCCAAGAAAGTCCAAACATTCCAAGGATATCCCTTCAACAACTTCCAAAGCAACAGAACCTACCCAAGAGGAGATTCCTACAAATGTTCTTTCAAAAAACCTATTGAGACACAGGTCTGTAAGTCTCATGCTTCCACCGAGTCCATCAAAGTGCTATCAGTCCTGGTACACAGGTAAGTGTTTAAATGTGGTGCAATCTGACCAGTGAGGTGCCTGTCACCACCTCCATTGCTTAGCTCCTTCTCTATTTCCAAGGCAATTGCCTGAGAATCTTACAAGCCACCAGGGACACAGAGGCTTCTGTTCACCACCTGAACAGACCACAGTCACATTGTCTCAGTTACCTGCTACTGGGTCAAGCTACAATCTACCTGCAGCCTGAAATCTATTGACTCTCTAAAGCAATGCAACAGGGTTAAAATTCATATCAGGGCTTCTGAGAAGCCTGAATCCACTGCCAGATATTACCATGTGAAGAACCAAACTTTGGTGCCACTGCCACTGCTACTTTTGCCTCACAGTCTACTTTCCACAATGGCTTGGGCCCTATCCTTGGACCTAGCACGACTCCCTACTGAGTATCTGCCAAGCATCTCCTCAACAGCAAAGTGAGCATGCCACCTGAGCTTTAGGAGCTGCTGTGTCCTACGCCATGCTTTTTGGCAGAGTAGGGCAAGCACACACCTGTCTCTGCAGACTCTGGCTAGAGCCCGAAGAAGTCAAGAACAATGGAGTGGATGGGCAGCCTGTGCCTGACGCCCATAGCACCTGGGAGACCCAAGATGCTGGACCTCAGTCCCGATGAGAGTGGCGGTACAGAATTTTCACTCATTTTGTTCAGCTTTTCCAAGGAATGTTTGACTGGGAATCATCATAGATCCAAGCACATTGGAGTGCATTGCACAAAGTGGTTCCGGTACTCTGGAATGCTCTGGCTTTGGGGAGAGCAAGGGACTGCAAGACATTGCCCATACACTGCCAGGGGACAATGGGCCGAAGCTCCAAACCTGGGAGAAACCAGAGGCCCTAAGCATGCTCCATATCCCGAAGGGACTGGACGTACAGATGGCAGCAGTTCCCTGCTCCTCCAAGACCAGGACACCTAGAATACATGCAGCAATTCCCAGGTTCCTTACCTTTTAACTCAGGTGAACTAGGGCAAGTCAGCCACACCACAACTCTTTGCTGGAGACTCGGTTGGAAGACATCAACACTCAGCCAAAGTTGTGGGGCCATTTCCTCTATATGTTGCCATGGACCATGCTGGACAGGGAATGCAACCCTGTGAAGACAGCACAGAGAACATGCTACCATTACAGTGGGACCCATGCAAAACCAGATGGATTATGGGCTTACCATGTACTATGGGCTTGTCATAGCTCACAGGCACCCTCAACACTCCTGCTCTTACCAACCTCTTCACACTGCCCTTCCAGATCTCCTTTGCTTTTACTCTCAGGCCTTGGATGTGAACATGCCATGCCCTTGGCTCTCAGTGCTTGCTGGGTCCTCAGCTCACTCTAAGGACTTAAGGATGATATGTGAGCTGAAATACAGCTACTCAACACTTTCCCTAAAGTCCAGGCCATCAACTACCTCCACCAGTGTCCTGAGAATGTTCTCAAGGGAAAGAGAGCATCTCTCCAAGCATCCAGTCCGAAACAGCTAATAACAAGGCCAATCACTGGTCCACTTGGCTATGCTGAGGAACAATGAGGATGCAGCTCTGAATAAGTTCTCAGGCAAAATTGGGCCTCATTGGATATCTAAGCCAACTAATTTTGATCCTTTCATCATGGCTCCAGTCCTTCTCTGATCAATACATCTGGGTCTTTGCATGAGGCAAAGTCAAACTCCTCTGAGGCTTCAAAATTCCAGCTCCTGGGTAGCAAGCTTAATTGGGCCCAGAAGATAACACTTCTCTCTCTCTCTCTCTCTCTCTCTCTCTCTCTCTCTCTCTCTCTCTCTCTCTCTCTCTCTCTCTCTCTCTCTCTCTCTCTCTCTCTCTCTCTCTCTCCCCCTCTCTCAGTCTTTTACCCCTTGACTTTTCCTTGCCCATGGAAGCCAGTACCTATTTCTGTCCACCTGTCCAGAGCTCATTTAGTCTGTTGTGAAGACTTCCTCCTATCACAAGAGATTGCTTTTGGCCATCCACCCTGCATTGATCTCTTCCTGGGAAAACTTCTCACACCATCCTGTACAGCTTCCCACACTGAAGCTCAAAAATCCCATTGTGCTGAACTATCCCAGGCCAGGATACCACGTGAATGGAATCATCTTAGTGTATCAAATTCACTCTGCATCCAAGAACTCATTTTCTCCTTGACATTTCCCGTGAGTATGGGTCTAGGGTGGATTTGCAAAACACCATGTGCCCCATTGCCACCTCCTTCCTATGCACATTAGCAACTTGTCTTTCTAGAAGATCATGCCCAAAAGTCGAAAAGAAAGGTCCCATGACACCTTGGTCTCTAATTTAGAGGGTCTCTCACCAAGATGTTTCTCCTAAGGCTGTGGATGCAAGAACTCTTCCTAGACTTTCCCTTTGACCTTGCCAAGGAGGCTGCCAAGAAAGTCCAAACATTCCAAGGATATCCCTTCAACAACTTCCAAAGCAACAGAACCTACCCAAGAGGAGATTCCTACAAATGTTCTTTCAAAAAACCTATTGAGACACAGGTCTGTAAGTCTCATGCTTCCACCGAGTCCATCAAAGTGCTATCAGTCCTGGTACACAGGTAAGTGTTTAAATGTGGTGCAATATGACCAGTGAGGTGCCTGTCACCACCTCCATTGCTTAGCTCCTTCTCTATTTCCAAGGCAATTGCCTGAGAATCTTACAAGCCACCAGGGACACAGAGGCTTCTGTTCACCACCTGAACAGACCACAGTCACATTGTCTCAGTTACCTGCTACTGGGTCAAGCTACAATCTACCTGCAGCCTGAAATCTATTGACTCTCTAAAGCAATGCAACAGGGTTAAAATTCATATCAGGGCTTCTGAGAAGCCTGAATCCACTGCCAGATATTACCATGTGAAGAACCAAACTTTGGTGCCACTGCCACTGCTACTTTTGCCTCACAGTCTACTTTCCACAATGGCTTGGGCCCTATCCTTGGACCTAGCACGACTCCCTACTGAGTATCTGCCAAGCATCTCCTCAACAGCAAAGTGAGCATGCCACCTGAGCTTTAGGAGCTGCTGTGTCCTACGCCATGCTTTTTGGCAGAGTAGGGCAAGCACACACCTGTCTCTGCAGACTCTGGCTAGAGCCCGAAGAAGTCAAGAACAATGGAGTGGATGGGCAGCCTGTGCCTGACGCCCATAGCACCTGGGAGACCCAAGATGCTGGACCTCAGTCCCGATGAGAGTGGCGGTACAGAATTTTCACTCATTTTGTTCAGCTTTTCCAAGGAATGTTTGACTGGGAATCATCATAGATCCAAGCACATTGGAGTGCATTGCACAAAGTGGTTCCGGTACTCTGGAATGCTCTGGCTTTGGGGAGAGCAAGGGACTGCAAGACATTGCCCATACACTGCCAGGGGACAATGGGCCGAAGCTCCAAACCTGGGAGAAACCAGAGGCCCTAAGCATGCTCCATATCCCGAAGGGACTGGACGTACAGATGGCAGCAGTTCCCTGCTCCTCCAAGACCAGGACACCTAGAATACATGCAGCAATTCCCATGTTCCTTACCTTTTAACTCAGGTGAACTAGGGCAAGTCAGCCACACCACAACTCTTTGCTGGAGACTCGGTTGGAAGACATCAACACTCAGCCAAAGTTGTGGGGCCATTTCCTCTATATGTTGCCATGGACCATGCTGGACAGGGAATGCAACCCTGTGAAGACAGCACAGAGAACATGCTACCATTACAGTGGGACCCATGCAAAACCAGATGGATTATGGGCTTACCATGTACTATGGGCTTGTCATAGCTCACAGGCACCCTCAACACTCCTGCTCTTACCAACCTCTTCACACTGCCCTTCCAGATCTCCTTTGCTTTTACTCTCAGGCCTTGGATGTGAACATGCCATGCCCTTGGCTCTCAGTGCTTGCTGGGTCCTCAGCTCACTCTAAGGACTTAAGGATGATATGTGAGCTGAAATACAGCTACTCAACACTTTCCCTAAAGTCCAGGCCATCAACTACCTCCACCAGTGTCCTGAGAATGTTCTCAAGGGAAAGAGAGCATCTCTCCAAGCATCCAGTCCGAAACAGCTAATAACAAGGCCAATCACTGGTCCACTTGGCTATGCTGAGGAACAATGAGGATGCAGCTCTGAATAAGTTCTCAGGCAAAATTGGGCCTCATTGGATATCTAAGCCAACTAATTTTGATCCTTTCATCATGGCTCCAGTCCTTCTCTGATCAATACATCTGGGTCTTTGCATGAGGCAAAGTCAAACTCCTCTGAGGCTTCAAAATTCCAGCTCCTGGGTAGCAAGCTTAATTGGGCCCAGAAGATAACACTTCTCTCTCTCTCTCTCTCTCTCTCTCTCTCTCTCTCTCTCTCTCTCTCTCTCTCTCTCTCTCTCTCTCTCTCTCTCTCTCTCTCTCCCCCTCTCTCAGTCTTTTACCCCTTGACTTTTCCTTGCCCATGGAAGCCAGTACCTATTTCTGTCCACCTGTCCAGAGCTCATTTAGTCTGTTGTGAAGACTTCCTCCTATCACAAGAGATTGCTTTTGGCCATCCACCCTGCATTGATCTCTTCCTGGGAAAACTTCTCACACCATCCTGTACAGCTTCCCACACTGAAGCTCAAAAATCCCATTGTGCTGAACTATCCCAGGCCAGGATACCACGTGAATGGAATCATCTTAGTGTATCAAATTCACTCTGCATCCAAGAACTCATTTTCTCCTTGACATTTCCCGTGAGTATGGGTCTAGGGTGGATTTGCAAAACACCATGTGCCCCATTGCCACCTCCTTCCTATGCACATTAGCAACTTGTCTTTCTAGAAGATCATGCCCAAAAGTCGAAAAGAAAGGTCCCATGACACCTTGGTCTCTAATTTAGAGGGTCTCTCACCAAGATGTTTCTCCTAAGGCTGTGGATGCAAGAACTCTTCCTAGACTTTCCCTTTGACCTTGCCAAGGAGGCTGCCAAGAAAGTCCAAACATTCCAAGGATATCCCTTCAACAACTTCCAAAGCAACAGAACCTACCCAAGAGGAGATTCCTACAAATGTTCTTTCAAAAAACCTATTGAGACACAGGTCTGTAAGTCTCATGCTTCCACCGAGTCCATCAAAGTGCTATCAGTCCTGGTACACAGGTAAGTGTTTAAATGTGGTGCAATATGACCAGTGAGGTGCCTGTCACCACCTCCATTGCTTAGCTCCTTCTCTATTTCCAAGGCAATTGCCTGAGAATCTTACAAGCCACCAGGGACACAGAGGCTTCTGTTCACCACCTGAACAGACCACAGTCACATTGTCTCAGTTACCTGCTACTGGGTCAAGCTACAATCTACCTGCAGCCTGAAATCTATTGACTCTCTAAAGCAATGCAACAGGGTTAAAATTCATATCAGGGCTTCTGAGAAGCCTGAATCCACTGCCAGATATTACCATGTGAAGAACCAAACTTTGGTGCCACTGCCACTGCTACTTTTGCCTCACAGTCTACTTTCCACAATGGCTTGGGCCCTATCCTTGGACCTAGCACGACTCCCTACTGAGTATCTGCCAAGCATCTCCTCAACAGCAAAGTGAGCATGCCACCTGAGCTTTAGGAGCTGCTGTGTCCTACGCCATGCTTTTTGGCAGAGTAGGGCAAGCACACACCTGTCTCTGCAGACTCTGGCTAGAGCCCGAAGAAGTCAAGAACAATGGAGTGGATGGGCAGCCTGTGCCTGACGCCCATAGCACCTGGGAGACCCAAGATGCTGGACCTCAGTCCCGATGAGAGTGGCGGTACAGAATTTTCACTCATTTTGTTCAGCTTTTCCAAGGAATGTTTGACTGGGAATCATCATAGATCCAAGCACATTGGAGTGCATTGCACAAAGTGGTTCCGGTACTCTGGAATGCTCTGGCTTTGGGGAGAGCAAGGGACTGCAAGACATTGCCCATACACTGCCAGGGGACAATGGGCCGAAGCTCCAAACCTGGGAGAAACCAGAGGCCCTAAGCATGCTCCATATCCCGAAGGGACTGGACGTACAGATGGCAGCAGTTCCCTGCTCCTCCAAGACCAGGACACCTAGAATACATGCAGCAATTCCCATGTTCCTTACCTTTTAACTCAGGTGAACTAGGGCAAGTCAGCCACACCACAACTCTTTGCTGGAGACTCGGTTGGAAGACATCAACACTCAGCCAAAGTTGTGGGGCCATTTCCTCTATATGTTGCCATGGACCATGCTGGACAGGGAATGCAACCCTGTGAAGACAGCACAGAGAACATGCTACCATTACAGTGGGACCCATGCAAAACCAGATGGATTATGGGCTTACCATGTACTATGGGCTTGTCATAGCTCACAGGCACCCTCAACACTCCTGCTCTTACCAACCTCTTCACACTGCCCTTCCAGATCTCCTTTGCTTTTACTCTCAGGCCTTGGATGTGAACATGCCATGCCCTTGGCTCTCAGTGCTTGCTGGGTCCTCAGCTCACTCTAAGGACTTAAGGATGATATGTGAGCTGAAATACAGCTACTCAACACTTTCCCTAAAGTCCAGGCCATCAACTACCTCCACCAGTGTCCTGAGAATGTTCTCAAGGGAAAGAGAGCATCTCTCCAAGCATCCAGTCCGAAACAGCTAATAACAAGGCCAATCACTGGTCCACTTGGCTATGCTGAGGAACAATGAGGATGCAGCTCTGAATAAGTTCTCAGGCAAAATTGGGCCTCATTGGATATCTAAGCCAACTAATTTTGATCCTTTCATCATGGCTCCAGTCCTTCTCTGATCAATACATCTGGGTCTTTGCATGAGGCAAAGTCAAACTCCTCTGAGGCTTCAAAATTCCAGCTCCTGGGTAGCAAGCTTAATTGGGCCCAGAAGATAACACTTCTCTCTCTCTCTCTCTCTCTCTCTCTCTCTCTCTCTCTCTCTCTCTCTCTCTCTCTCTCTCTCTCTCTCTCTCTCTCTCTCTCTCTCTCTCTCTCTCTCCCCCTCTCAGTCTTTTACCCCTTGACTTTTCCTTGCCCATGGAAGCCAGTACCTATTTCTGTCCACCTGTCCAGAGCTCATTTAGTCTGTTGTGAAGACTTCCTCCTATCACAAGAGATTGCTTTTGGCCATCCACCCTGCATTGATCTCTTCCTGGGAAAACTTCTCACACCATCCTGTACAGCTTCCCACACTGAAGCTCAAAAATCCCATTGTGCTGAACTATCCCAGGCCAGGATACCACGTGAATGGAATCATCTTAGTGTATCAAATTCACTCTGCATCCAAGAACTCATTTTCTCCTTGACATTTCCCGTGAGTATGGGTCTAGGGTGGATTTGCAAAACACCATGTGCCCCATTGCCACCTCCTTCCTATGCACATTAGCAACTTGTCTTTCTAGAAGATCATGCCCAAAAGTCGAAAAGAAAGGTCCCATGACACCTTGGTCTCTAATTTAGAGGGTCTCTCACCAAGATGTTTCTCCTAAGGCTGTGGATGCAAGAACTCTTCCTAGACTTTCCCTTTGACCTTGCCAAGGAGGCTGCCAAGAAAGTCCAAACATTCCAAGGATATCCCTTCAACAACTTCCAAAGCAACAGAACCTACCCAAGAGGAGATTCCTACAAATGTTCTTTCAAAAAACCTATTGAGACACAGGTCTGTAAGTCTCATGCTTCCACCGAGTCCATCAAAGTGCTATCAGTCCTGGTACACAGGTAAGTGTTTAAATGTGGTGCAATCTGACCAGTGAGGTGCCTGTCACCACCTCCATTGCTTAGCTCCTTCTCTATTTCCAAGGCAATTGCCTGAGAATCTTACAAGCCACCAGGGACACAGAGGCTTCTGTTCACCACCTGAACAGACCACAGTCACATTGTCTCAGTTACCTGCTACTGGGTCAAGCTACAATCTACCTGCAGCCTGAAATCTATTGACTCTCTAAAGCAATGCAACAGGGTTAAAATTCATATCAGGGCTTCTGAGAAGCCTGAATCCACTGCCAGATATTACCATGTGAAGAACCAAACTTTGGTGCCACTGCCACTGCTACTTTTGCCTCACAGTCTACTTTCCACAATGGCTTGGGCCCTATCCTTGGACCTAGCACGACTCCCTACTGAGTATCTGCCAAGCATCTCCTCAACAGCAAAGTGAGCATGCCACCTGAGCTTTAGGAGCTGCTGTGTCCTACGCCATGCTTTTTGGCAGAGTAGGGCAAGCACACACCTGTCTCTGCAGACTCTGGCTAGAGCCCGAAGAAGTCAAGAACAATGGAGTGGATGGGCAGCCTGTGCCTGACGCCCATAGCACCTGGGAGACCCAAGATGCTGGACCTCAGTCCCGATGAGAGTGGCGGTACAGAATTTTCACTCATTTTGTTCAGCTTTTCCAAGGAATGTTTGACTGGGAATCATCATAGATCCAAGCACATTGGAGTGCATTGCACAAAGTGGTTCCGGTACTCTGGAATGCTCTGGCTTTGGGGAGAGCAAGGGACTGCAAGACATTGCCCATACACTGCCAGGGGACAATGGGCCGAAGCTCCAAACCTGGGAGAAACCAGAGGCCCTAAGCATGCTCCATATCCCGAAGGGACTGGACGTACAGATGGCAGCAGTTCCCTGCTCCTCCAAGACCAGGACACCTAGAATACATGCAGCAATTCCCATGTTCCTTACCTTTTAACTCAGGTGAACTAGGGCAAGTCAGCCACACCACAACTCTTTGCTGGAGACTCGGTTGGAAGACATCAACACTCAGCCAAAGTTGTGGGGCCATTTCCTCTATATGTTGCCATGGACCATGCTGGACAGGGAATGCAACCCTGTGAAGACAGCACAGAGAACATGCTACCATTACAGTGGGACCCATGCAAAACCAGATGGATTATGGGCTTACCATGTACTATGGGCTTGTCATAGCTCACAGGCACCCTCAACACTCCTGCTCTTACCAACCTCTTCACACTGCCCTTCCAGATCTCCTTTGCTTTTACTCTCAGGCCTTGGATGTGAACATGCCATGCCCTTGGCTCTCAGTGCTTGCTGGGTCCTCAGCTCACTCTAAGGACTTAAGGATGATATGTGAGCTGAAATACAGCTACTCAACACTTTCCCTAAAGTCCAGGCCATCAACTACCTCCACCAGTGTCCTGAGAATGTTCTCAAGGGAAAGAGAGCATCTCTCCAAGCATCCAGTCCGAAACAGCTAATAACAAGGCCAATCACTGGTCCACTTGGCTATGCTGAGGAACAATGAGGATGCAGCTCTGAATAAGTTCTCAGGCAAAATTGGGCCTCATTGGATATCTAAGCCAACTAATTTTGATCCTTTCATCATGGCTCCAGTCCTTCTCTGATCAATACATCTGGGTCTTTGCATGAGGCAAAGTCAAACTCCTCTGAGGCTTCAAAATTCCAGCTCCTGGGTAGCAAGCTTAATTGGGCCCAGAAGATAACACTTCTCTCTCTCTCTCTCTCTCTCTCTCTCTCTCTCTCTCTCTCTCTCTCTCTCTCTCTCTCTCTCTCTCTCTCTCTCTCTCTCTCTCTCTCTCTCTCTCTCTCCCCCTCTCAGTCTTTTACCCCTTGACTTTTCCTTGCCCATGGAAGCCAGTACCTATTTCTGTCCACCTGTCCAGAGCTCATTTAGTCTGTTGTGAAGACTTCCTCCTATCACAAGAGATTGCTTTTGGCCATCCACCCTGCATTGATCTCTTCCTGGGAAAACTTCTCACACCATCCTGTACAGCTTCCCACACTGAAGCTCAAAAATCCCATTGTGCTGAACTATCCCAGGCCAGGATACCACGTGAATGGAATCATCTTAGTGTATCAAATTCACTCTGCATCCAAGAACTCATTTTCTCCTTGACATTTCCCGTGAGTATGGGTCTAGGGTGGATTTGCAAAACACCATGTGCCCCATTGCCACCTCCTTCCTATGCACATTAGCAACTTGTCTTTCTAGAAGATCATGCCCAAAAGTCGAAAAGAAAGGTCCCATGACACCTTGGTCTCTAATTTAGAGGGTCTCTCACCAAGATGTTTCTCCTAAGGCTGTGGATGCAAGAACTCTTCCTAGACTTTCCCTTTGACCTTGCCAAGGAGGCTGCCAAGAAAGTCCAAACATTCCAAGGATATCCCTTCAACAACTTCCAAAGCAACAGAACCTACCCAAGAGGAGATTCCTACAAATGTTCTTTCAAAAAACCTATTGAGACACAGGTCTGTAAGTCTCATGCTTCCACCGAGTCCATCAAAGTGCTATCAGTCCTGGTACACAGGTAAGTGTTTAAATGTGGTGCAATCTGACCAGTGAGGTGCCTGTCACCACCTCCATTGCTTAGCTCCTTCTCTATTTCCAAGGCAATTGCCTGAGAATCTTACAAGCCACCAGGGACACAGAGGCTTCTGTTCACCACCTGAACAGACCACAGTCACATTGTCTCAGTTACCTGCTACTGGGTCAAGCTACAATCTACCTGCAGCCTGAAATCTATTGACTCTCTAAAGCAATGCAACAGGGTTAAAATTCATATCAGGGCTTCTGAGAAGCCTGAATCCACTGCCAGATATTACCATGTGAAGAACCAAACTTTGGTGCCACTGCCACTGCTACTTTTGCCTCACAGTCTACTTTCCACAATGGCTTGGGCCCTATCCTTGGACCTAGCACGACTCCCTACTGAGTATCTGCCAAGCATCTCCTCAACAGCAAAGTGAGCATGCCACCTGAGCTTTAGGAGCTGCTGTGTCCTACGCCATGCTTTTTGGCAGAGTAGGGCAAGCACACACCTGTCTCTGCAGACTCTGGCTAGAGCCCGAAGAAGTCAAGAACAATGGAGTGGATGGGCAGCCTGTGCCTGACGCCCATAGCACCTGGGAGACCCAAGATGCTGGACCTCAGTCCCGATGAGAGTGGCGGTACAGAATTTTCACTCATTTTGTTCAGCTTTTCCAAGGAATGTTTGACTGGGAATCATCATAGATCCAAGCACATTGGAGTGCATTGCACAAAGTGGTTCCGGTACTCTGGAATGCTCTGGCTTTGGGGAGAGCAAGGGACTGCAAGACATTGCCCATACACTGCCAGGGGACAATGGGCCGAAGCTCCAAACCTGGGAGAAACCAGAGGCCCTAAGCATGCTCCATATCCCGAAGGGACTGGACGTACAGATGGCAGCAGTTCCCTGCTCCTCCAAGACCAGGACACCTAGAATACATGCAGCAATTCCCAGGTTCCTTACCTTTTAACTCAGGTGAACTAGGGCAAGTCAGCCACACCACAACTCTTTGCTGGAGACTCGGTTGGAAGACATCAACACTCAGCCAAAGTTGTGGGGCCATTTCCTCTATATGTTGCCATGGACCATGCTGGACAGGGAATGCAACCCTGTGAAGACAGCACAGAGAACATGCTACCATTACAGTGGGACCCATGCAAAACCAGATGGATTATGGGCTTACCATGTACTATGGGCTTGTCATAGCTCACAGGCACCCTCAACACTCCTGCTCTTACCAACCTCTTCACACTGCCCTTCCAGATCTCCTTTGCTTTTACTCTCAGGCCTTGGATGTGAACATGCCATGCCCTTGGCTCTCAGTGCTTGCTGGGTCCTCAGCTCACTCTAAGGAC
Organism: Mus caroli; assembly: GCF_978045245.1. Classification (NCBI taxonomy): domain Eukaryota; kingdom Metazoa; phylum Chordata; class Mammalia; order Rodentia; family Muridae; genus Mus; species Mus caroli. Next base: position 87,354,367 of record NW_028227263.1, read on the forward strand.
TTAAGGATGATATGTGAGCTGAAATACAGCTACTCAACACTTTCCCTAAAGTCCAGGCCATCAACTACCTCCACCAGTGTCCTGAGAATGTTCTCAAGGGAAAGAGAGCATCTCTCCAAGCATCCAGTCCGAAACAGCTAATAACAAGGCCAATCACTGGTCCACTTGGCTATGCTGAGGAACAATGAGGATGCAGCTCTGAATAAGTTCTCAGGCAAAATTGGGCCTCATTGGATATCTAAGCCAACTAATTTTGATCCTTTCATCATGGCTCCAGTCCTTCTCTGATCAATACATCTGGGTCTTTGCATGAGGCAAAGTCAAACTCCTCTGAGGCTTCAAAATTCCAGCTCCTGGGTAGCAAGCTTAATTGGGCCCAGAAGATAACACTTCTCTCTCTCTCTCTCTCTCTCTCTCTCTCTCTCTCTCTCTCTCTCTCTCTCTCTCTCTCTCTCTCTCTCTCTCTCTCTCTCTCTCCCCCTCTCTCAGTCTTTTACCCCTTGACTTTTCCTTGCCCATGGAAGCCAGTACCTATTTCTGTCCACCTGTCCAGAGCTCATTTAGTCTGTTGTGAAGACTTCCTCCTATCACAAGAGATTGCTTTTGGCCATCCACCCTGCATTGATCTCTTCCTGGGAAAACTTCTCACACCATCCTGTACAGCTTCCCACACTGAAGCTCAAAAATCCCATTGTGCTGAACTATCCCAGGCCAGGATACCACGTGAATGGAATCATCTTAGTGTATCAAATTCACTCTGCATCCAAGAACTCATTTTCTCCTTGACATTTCCCGTGAGTATGGGTCTAGGGTGGATTTGCAAAACACCATGTGCCCCATTGCCACCTCCTTCCTATGCACATTAGCAACTTGTCTTTCTAGAAGATCATGCCCAAAAGTCGAAAAGAAAGGTCCCATGACACCTTGGTCTCTAATTTAGAGGGTCTCTCACCAAGATGTTTCTCCTAAGGCTGTGGATGCAAGAACTCTTCCTAGACTTTCCCTTTGACCTTGCCAAGGAGGCTGCCAAGAAAGTCCAAACATTCCAAGGATATCCCTTCAACAACTTCCAAAGCAACAGAACCTACCCAAGAGGAGATTCCTACAAATGTTCTTTCAAAAAACCTATTGAGACACAGGTCTGTAAGTCTCATGCTTCCACCGAGTCCATCAAAGTGCTATCAGTCCTGGTACACAGGTAAGTGTTTAAATGTGGTGCAATCTGACCAGTGAGGTGCCTGTCACCACCTCCATTGCTTAGCTCCTTCTCTATTTCCAAGGCAATTGCCTGAGAATCTTACAAGCCACCAGGGACACAGAGGCTTCTGTTCACCACCTGAACAGACCACAGTCACATTGTCTCAGTTACCTGCTACTGGGTCAAGCTACAATCTACCTGCAGCCTGAAATCTATTGACTCTCTAAAGCAATGCAACAGGGTTAAAATTCATATCAGGGCTTCTGAGAAGCCTGAATCCACTGCCAGATATTACCATGTGAAGAACCAAACTTTGGTGCCACTGCCACTGCTACTTTTGCCTCACAGTCTACTTTCCACAATGGCTTGGGCCCTATCCTTGGACCTAGCACGACTCCCTACTGAGTATCTGCCAAGCATCTCCTCAACAGCAAAGTGAGCATGCCACCTGAGCTTTAGGAGCTGCTGTGTCCTACGCCATGCTTTTTGGCAGAGTAGGGCAAGCACACACCTGTCTCTGCAGACTCTGGCTAGAGCCCGAAGAAGTCAAGAACAATGGAGTGGATGGGCAGCCTGTGCCTGACGCCCATAGCACCTGGGAGACCCAAGATGCTGGACCTCAGTCCCGATGAGAGTGGCGGTACAGAATTTTCACTCATTTTGTTCAGCTTTTCCAAGGAATGTTTGACTGGGAATCATCATAGATCCAAGCACATTGGAGTGCATTGCACAAAGTGGTTCCGGTACTCTGGAATGCTCTGGCTTTGGGGAGAGCAAGGGACTGCAAGACATTGCCCATACACTGCCAGGGGACAATGGGCCGAAGCTCCAAACCTGGGAGAAACCAGAGGCCCTAAGCATGCTCCATATCCCGAAGGGACTGGACGTACAGATGGCAGCAGTTCCCTGCTCCTCCAAGACCAGGACACCTAGAATACATGCAGCAATTCCCATGTTCCTTACCTTTTAACTCAGGTGAACTAGGGCAAGTCAGCCACACCACAACTCTTTGCTGGAGACTCGGTTGGAAGACATCAACACTCAGCCAAAGTTGTGGGGCCATTTCCTCTATATGTTGCCATGGACCATGCTGGACAGGGAATGCAACCCTGTGAAGACAGCACAGAGAACATGCTACCATTACAGTGGGACCCATGCAAAACCAGATGGATTATGGGCTTACCATGTACTATGGGCTTGTCATAGCTCACAGGCACCCTCAACACTCCTGCTCTTACCAACCTCTTCACACTGCCCTTCCAGATCTCCTTTGCTTTTACTCTCAGGCCTTGGATGTGAACATGCCATGCCCTTGGCTCTCAGTGCTTGCTGGGTCCTCAGCTCACTCTAAGGACTTAAGGATGATATGTGAGCTGAAATACAGCTACTCAACACTTTCCCTAAAGTCCAGGCCATCAACTACCTCCACCAGTGTCCTGAGAATGTTCTCAAGGGAAAGAGAGCATCTCTCCAAGCATCCAGTCCGAAACAGCTAATAACAAGGCCAATCACTGGTCCACTTGGCTATGCTGAGGAACAATGAGGATGCAGCTCTGAATAAGTTCTCAGGCAAAATTGGGCCTCATTGGATATCTAAGCCAACTAATTTTGATCCTTTCATCATGGCTCCAGTCCTTCTCTGATCAATACATCTGGGTCTTTGCATGAGGCAAAGTCAAACTCCTCTGAGGCTTCAAAATTCCAGCTCCTGGGTAGCAAGCTTAATTGGGCCCAGAAGATAACACTTCTCTCTCTCTCTCTCTCTCTCTCTCTCTCTCTCTCTCTCTCTCTCTCTCTCTCTCTCTCTCTCTCTCTCTCTCTCTCTCTCTCTCTCTCTCTCCCCCTCTCAGTCTTTTACCCCTTGACTTTTCCTTGCCCATGGAAGCCAGTACCTATTTCTGTCCACCTGTCCAGAGCTCATTTAGTCTGTTGTGAAGACTTCCTCCTATCACAAGAGATTGCTTTTGGCCATCCACCCTGCATTGATCTCTTCCTGGGAAAACTTCTCACACCATCCTGTACAGCTTCCCACACTGAAGCTCAAAAATCCCATTGTGCTGAACTATCCCAGGCCAGGATACCACGTGAATGGAATCATCTTAGTGTATCAAATTCACTCTGCATCCAAGAACTCATTTTCTCCTTGACATTTCCCGTGAGTATGGGTCTAGGGTGGATTTGCAAAACACCATGTGCCCCATTGCCACCTCCTTCCTATGCACATTAGCAACTTGTCTTTCTAGAAGATCATGCCCAAAAGTCGAAAAGAAAGGTCCCATGACACCTTGGTCTCTAATTTAGAGGGTCTCTCACCAAGATGTTTCTCCTAAGGCTGTGGATGCAAGAACTCTTCCTAGACTTTCCCTTTGACCTTGCCAAGGAGGCTGCCAAGAAAGTCCAAACATTCCAAGGATATCCCTTCAACAACTTCCAAAGCAACAGAACCTACCCAAGAGGAGATTCCTACAAATGTTCTTTCAAAAAACCTATTGAGACACAGGTCTGTAAGTCTCATGCTTCCACCGAGTCCATCAAAGTGCTATCAGTCCTGGTACACAGGTAAGTGTTTAAATGTGGTGCAATCTGACCAGTGAGGTGCCTGTCACCACCTCCATTGCTTAGCTCCTTCTCTATTTCCAAGGCAATTGCCTGAGAATCTTACAAGCCACCAGGGACACAGAGGCTTCTGTTCACCACCTGAACAGACCACAGTCACATTGTCTCAGTTACCTGCTACTGGGTCAAGCTACAATCTACCTGCAGCCTGAAATCTATTGACTCTCTAAAGCAATGCAACAGGGTTAAAATTCATATCAGGGCTTCTGAGAAGCCTGAATCCACTGCCAGATATTACCATGTGAAGAACCAAACTTTGGTGCCACTGCCACTGCTACTTTTGCCTCACAGTCTACTTTCCACAATGGCTTGGGCCCTATCCTTGGACCTAGCACGACTCCCTACTGAGTATCTGCCAAGCATCTCCTCAACAGCAAAGTGAGCATGCCACCTGAGCTTTAGGAGCTGCTGTGTCCTACGCCATGCTTTTTGGCAGAGTAGGGCAAGCACACACCTGTCTCTGCAGACTCTGGCTAGAGCCCGAAGAAGTCAAGAACAATGGAGTGGATGGGCAGCCTGTGCCTGACGCCCATAGCACCTGGGAGACCCAAGATGCTGGACCTCAGTCCCGATGAGAGTGGCGGTACAGAATTTTCACTCATTTTGTTCAGCTTTTCCAAGGAATGTTTGACTGGGAATCATCATAGATCCAAGCACATTGGAGTGCATTGCACAAAGTGGTTCCGGTACTCTGGAATGCTCTGGCTTTGGGGAGAGCAAGGGACTGCAAGACATTGCCCATACACTGCCAGGGGACAATGGGCCGAAGCTCCAAACCTGGGAGAAACCAGAGGCCCTAAGCATGCTCCATATCCCGAAGGGACTGGACGTACAGATGGCAGCAGTTCCCTGCTCCTCCAAGACCAGGACACCTAGAATACATGCAGCAATTCCCATGTTCCTTACCTTTTAACTCAGGTGAACTAGGGCAAGTCAGCCACACCACAACTCTTTGCTGGAGACTCGGTTGGAAGACATCAACACTCAGCCAAAGTTGTGGGGCCATTTCCTCTATATGTTGCCATGGACCATGCTGGACAGGGAATGCAACCCTGTGAAGACAGCACAGAGAACATGCTACCATTACAGTGGGACCCATGCAAAACCAGATGGATTATGGGCTTACCATGTACTATGGGCTTGTCATAGCTCACAGGCACCCTCAACACTCCTGCTCTTACCAACCTCTTCACACTGCCCTTCCAGATCTCCTTTGCTTTTACTCTCAGGCCTTGGATGTGAACATGCCATGCCCTTGGCTCTCAGTGCTTGCTGGGTCCTCAGCTCACTCTAAGGACTTAAGGATGATATGTGAGCTGAAATACAGCTACTCAACACTTTCCCTAAAGTCCAGGCCATCAACTACCTCCACCAGTGTCCTGAGAATGTTCTCAAGGGAAAGAGAGCATCTCTCCAAGCATCCAGTCCGAAACAGCTAATAACAAGGCCAATCACTGGTCCACTTGGCTATGCTGAGGAACAATGAGGATGCAGCTCTGAATAAGTTCTCAGGCAAAATTGGGCCTCATTGGATATCTAAGCCAACTAATTTTGATCCTTTCATCATGGCTCCAGTCCTTCTCTGATCAATACATCTGGGTCTTTGCATGAGGCAAAGTCAAACTCCTCTGAGGCTTCAAAATTCCAGCTCCTGGGTAGCAAGCTTAATTGGGCCCAGAAGATAACACTTCTCTCTCTCTCTCTCTCTCTCTCTCTCTCTCTCTCTCTCTCTCTCTCTCTCTCTCTCTCTCTCTCTCTCTCTCTCTCTCCCCCTCTCTCAGTCTTTTACCCCTTGACTTTTCCTTGCCCATGGAAGCCAGTACCTATTTCTGTCCACCTGTCCAGAGCTCATTTAGTCTGTTGTGAAGACTTCCTCCTATCACAAGAGATTGCTTTTGGCCATCCACCCTGCATTGATCTCTTCCTGGGAAAACTTCTCACACCATCCTGTACAGCTTCCCACACTGAAGCTCAAAAATCCCATTGTGCTGAACTATCCCAGGCCAGGATACCACGTGAATGGAATCATCTTAGTGTATCAAATTCACTCTGCATCCAAGAACTCATTTTCTCCTTGACATTTCCCGTGAGTATGGGTCTAGGGTGGATTTGCAAAACACCATGTGCCCCATTGCCACCTCCTTCCTATGCACATTAGCAACTTGTCTTTCTAGAAGATCATGCCCAAAAGTCGAAAAGAAAGGTCCCATGACACCTTGGTCTCTAATTTAGAGGGTCTCTCACCAAGATGTTTCTCCTAAGGCTGTGGATGCAAGAACTCTTCCTAGACTTTCCCTTTGACCTTGCCAAGGAGGCTGCCAAGAAAGTCCAAACATTCCAAGGATATCCCTTCAACAACTTCCAAAGCAACAGAACCTACCCAAGAGGAGATTCCTACAAATGTTCTTTCAAAAAACCTATTGAGACACAGGTCTGTAAGTCTCATGCTTCCACCGAGTCCATCAAAGTGCTATCAGTCCTGGTACACAGGTAAGTGTTTAAATGTGGTGCAATCTGACCAGTGAGGTGCCTGTCACCACCTCCATTGCTTAGCTCCTTCTCTATTTCCAAGGCAATTGCCTGAGAATCTTACAAGCCACCAGGGACACAGAGGCTTCTGTTCACCACCTGAACAGACCACAGTCACATTGTCTCAGTTACCTGCTACTGGGTCAAGCTACAATCTACCTGCAGCCTGAAATCTATTGACTCTCTAAAGCAATGCAACAGGGTTAAAATTCATATCAGGGCTTCTGAGAAGCCTGAATCCACTGCCAGATATTACCATGTGAAGAACCAAACTTTGGTGCCACTGCCACTGCTACTTTTGCCTCACAGTCTACTTTCCACAATGGCTTGGGCCCTATCCTTGGACCTAGCACGACTCCCTACTGAGTATCTGCCAAGCATCTCCTCAACAGCAAAGTGAGCATGCCACCTGAGCTTTAGGAGCTGCTGTGTCCTACGCCATGCTTTTTGGCAGAGTAGGGCAAGCACACACCTGTCTCTGCAGACTCTGGCTAGAGCCCGAAGAAGTCAAGAACAATGGAGTGGATGGGCAGCCTGTGCCTGACGCCCATAGCACCTGGGAGACCCAAGATGCTGGACCTCAGTCCCGATGAGAGTGGCGGTACAGAATTTTCACTCATTTTGTTCAGCTTTTCCAAGGAATGTTTGACTGGGAATCATCATAGATCCAAGCACATTGGAGTGCATTGCACAAAGTGGTTCCGGTACTCTGGAATGCTCTGGCTTTGGGGAGAGCAAGGGACTGCAAGACATTGCCCATACACTGCCAGGGGACAATGGGCCGAAGCTCCAAACCTGGGAGAAACCAGAGGCCCTAAGCATGCTCCATATCCCGAAGGGACTGGACGTACAGATGGCAGCAGTTCCCTGCTCCTCCAAGACCAGGACACCTAGAATACATGCAGCAATTCCCATGTTCCTTACCTTTTAACTCAGGTGAACTAGGGCAAGTCAGCCACACCACAACTCTTTGCTGGAGACTCGGTTGGAAGACATCAACACTCAGCCAAAGTTGTGGGGCCATTTCTCTATATGTTGCCATGGACCATGCTGGACAGGGAATGCAACCCTGTGAAGACAGCACAGAGAACATGCTACCATTACAGTGGGGACCCATGCAAAACCAGATGGATTATGGGCTTACATGTACTATGGGCTTTGTCATAGCTCACAGGCACCCTCAACACTCCTGCTCTTACCAACCTCTTCACACTGCCCTTCCAGATCTCCTTTGCTTTACTCTCAGGCCTTGGATGTGAACATGCCATGCCCTTGGCTCTCAGTGCTTGCTGGGTCCTCAGCTCACTCTAAAGGACTTAAGATGATATGTGAGCTGAAATACAGCTACTCAACACTTTCCCTAAAGTCCAGGCCATCAACTACCTCCACCAGTGTCCTGAGAATGTTCTCAAGGGAAAGAGAGCATCTCTCCAAGCATCCAGTCCGAAACAGCTAATAACAAGGCCAATCACTGGTCCACTTGGCTATGCTGAGGAACAATGAGGATGCAGCTCTGAATAAGTTCTCAGGCAAAATTGGGCCTCATTGGATATCTAAGCCAACTAATTTTGATCCTTTCATCATGGCTCCCAGTCCTTCTCTGATCAAATACATCTGGGTCTTTGCATGAGGCAAAGTCAAACTCCTCTGAGGCTTCAAAATTCCAGCTCCTGGGGTAGCAAGCTTAATTGGGCCCAGAAGATAACACCTCTCTCTCTCTCTCTCTCTCTCTCTCTCTCTCTCTCTCCTCTCTCTCTCCTCTCTCTCTCTCTCTCTCTCTCTCTCTCTCTCTCCTCTCTCTCTCTCTCTCTCCCCCTCTCTCAGTCTTTTACCCCTTGACTTTTCCTTGCCCATGGAAGCCAGTACCTATTTCTGTCCACCTGTCCAGAGCTCATTTAGTCTGTTGTGAAGACTTCTCCTATCACAAGAGATTGCTTTTGGCCATCCACCCTGCATTGATCTCTTCCTGGGAAAACTTCTCACACCATCCTGTACAGCTTCCCACACTGAAGCTCAAAATCCCATTGTGCTGAACTATCCAGGCCAGGATACCACGTGAATGGAATCATCTAGTGTATCAATTCACTCTGCATCCAAGACTCATTTTCTCCTTGACATTTCCCGTGAGTATGGGTCTAGGGTGGATTTGCAAAACACCATGTTGCCCCATTGCACCTCCTTCCTATGCACATTAGCACTTGTCTTCTAGAAGATCATGCCCAAAAGTCGAAAAGAAAGGTCCCATGACACCTTGGTCTCTATTTAGAGGGTCTCTCACCAAGATGTTTCTCCTAAGGCTGTGGATGCAAGAACTCTTCCTAGACTTTCCCTTTGACCTTGCCAAGGAGGCTGCCAAGAAAGTCCAAACATTCCAAGGATATCCCTTCAACAACTTCCAAAGCAACAGAACCTACCCAAGAGGAGATTCCTACAAATGTTCTTTCAAAAAAACCTATTGAGACACAGGTCTGTAAGTCTATGCTTCCACCGAGTCCATCAAAGTGCTATCAGTCCTGGTACACAGGTAAGTGTTTAAATGTGGTGCAATCTGACCAGTGAGGTGCCTGTCACCACCTCCATTGCTTAGCTCCTTCTCTATTTCCAAGGCAATTGCCTGAGAATCTTACAAGCCACCAGGGGACACAGAGGCTTCTGTTCACCACCTGAACAGACCACAGTCACATTGTCTCAGTTACCTGCTACTGGGTCAAGCTACAATCTACCTGCAGCCTGAAATCTATTGACTCTCTAAAGCAATGCAACAGGGTTAAAATTCATATCAGGGCTTCTGAGAAGCCTGAATCCACTGCCAGATATTACCATGTGAAGAACCAAACTTTGTGCCACTGCCACTGCTACTTTTGCCTCACAGTCTACTTTCCACAATGGCTTGGGCCCTATCCTTGGACCTAGCACGACTCCCTACTGAGTATCTGCCAAGCATCTCCTCAACAGCAAAGTGAGCATGCCACCTGAGCTTTAGGAGCTGCTGTGTCCTACGCCATGCTTTTTGGCAGAGTAGGGCAAGCACACACCTGTCTCTGCAGACTCTGGCTAGAGCCCGAAGAAGTCAAGAACAATGGAGTGGATGGGCAGCCTGTGCCTGACGCCCATAGCACCTGGGAGACCCAAGATGCTGGACCTCAGTCCCGATGAGAGTGGCGGTACAGAATTTTCACTCATTTTGTTCAGCTTTTCCAAGGAATGTTTGACTGGGAATCATCATAGATCCAAGCACATTGGAGTGCATTGCACAAAGTGGTTCCGGTACTCTGGAATGCTCTGGCTTTGGGGAGAGCAAGGGACTGCAAGACATTGCCCATACACTGCCAGGGGACAATGGGCCGAAGCTCCAAACCTGGGAGAAACCAGAGGCCCTAAGCATGCTCCATATCCCGAAGGGACTGGACGTACAGATGGCAGCAGTTCCCTGCTCCTCCAAGACCAGGACACCTAGAATACATGCAGCAATTCCCATGTTCCTTACCTTTTAACTCAGGTGAACTAGGGCAAGTCAGCCACACCACAACTCTTTGCTGGAGACTCGGTTGGAAGACATCAACACTCAGCCAAAGTTGTGGGGCCATTTCCTCTATATGTTGCCATGGACCATGCTGGACAGGGAATGCAACCCTGTGAAGACAGCACAGAGAACATGCTACCATTACAGTGGGACCCATGCAAAACCAGATGGATTATGGGCTTACCATGTACTATGGGCTTGTCATAGCTCACAGGCACCCTCAACACTCCTGCTCTTACCAACCTCTTCACACTGCCCTTCCAGATCTCCTTTGCTTTTACTCTCAGGCCTTGGATGTGAACATGCCATGCCCTTGGCTCTCAGTGCTTGCTGGGTCCTCAGCTCACTCTAAGGACTTAAGGATGATATGTGAGCTGAAATACAGCTACTCAACACTTTCCCTAAAGTCCAGGCCATCAACTACCTCCACCAGTGTCCTGAGAATGTTCTCAAGGGAAAGAGAGCATCTCTCCAAGCATCCAGTCCGAAACAGCTAATAACAAGGCCAATCACTGGTCCACTTGGCTATGCTGAGGAACAATGAGGATGCAGCTCTGAATAAGTTCTCAGGCAAAATTGGGCCTCATTGGATATCTAAGCCAACTAATTTTGATCCTTTCATCATGGCTCCAGTCCTTCTCTGATCAATACATCTGGGTCTTTGCATGAGGCAAAGTCAAACTCCTCTGAGGCTTCAAAATTCCAGCTCCTGGGTAGCAAGCTTAATTGGGCCCAGAAGATAACACTTCTCTCTCTCTCTCTCTCTCTCTCTCTCTCTCTCTCTCTCTCTCTCTCTCTCTCTCTCTCTCTCTCTCTCTCTCTCTCTCTCTCTCTCTCTCTCCCCCTCTCAGTCTTTTACCCCTTGACTTTTCCTTGCCCATGGAAGCCAGTACCTATTTCTGTCCACCTGTCCAGAGCTCATTTAGTCTGTTGTGAAGACTTCCTCCTATCACAAGAGATTGCTTTTGGCCATCCACCCTGCATTGATCTCTTCCTGGGAAAACTTCTCACACCATCCTGTACAGCTTCCCACACTGAAGCTCAAAAATCCCATTGTGCTGAACTATCCCAGGCCAGGATACCACGTGAATGGAATCATCTTAGTGTATCAAATTCACTCTGCATCCAAGAACTCATTTTCTCCTTGACATTTCCCGTGAGTATGGGTCTAGGGTGGATTTGCAAAACACCATGTGCCCCATTGCCACCTCCTTCCTATGCACATTAGCAACTTGTCTTTCTAGAAGATCATGCCCAAAAGTCGAAAAGAAAGGTCCCATGACACCTTGGTCTCTAATTTAGAGGGTCTCTCACCAAGATGTTTCTCCTAAGGCTGTGGATGCAAGAACTCTTCCTAGACTTTCCCTTTGACCTTGCCAAGGAGGCTGCCAAGAAAGTCCAAACATTCCAAGGATATCCCTTCAACAACTTCCAAAGCAACAGAACCTACCCAAGAGGAGATTCCTACAAATGTTCTTTCAAAAAACCTATTGAGACACAGGTCTGTAAGTCTCATGCTTCCACCGAGTCCATCAAAGTGCTATCAGTCCTGGTACACAGGTAAGTGTTTAAATGTGGTGCAATCTGACCAGTGAGGTGCCTGTCACCACCTCCATTGCTTAGCTCCTTCTCTATTTCCAAGGCAATTGCCTGAGAATCTTACAAGCCACCAGGGACACAGAGGCTTCTGTTCACCACCTGAACAGACCACAGTCACATTGTCTCAGTTACCTGCTACTGGGTCAAGCTACAATCTACCTGCAGCCTGAAATCTATTGACTCTCTAAAGCAATGCAACAGGGTTAAAATTCATATCAGGGCTTCTGAGAAGCCTGAATCCACTGCCAGATATTACCATGTGAAGAACCAAACTTTGGTGCCACTGCCACTGCTACTTTTGCCTCACAGTCTACTTTCCACAATGGCTTGGGCCCTATCCTTGGACCTAGCACGACTCCCTACTGAGTATCTGCCAAGCATCTCCTCAACAGCAAAGTGAGCATGCCACCTGAGCTTTAGGAGCTGCTGTGTCCTACGCCATGCTTTTTGGCAGAGTAGGGCAAGCACACACCTGTCTCTGCAGACTCTGGCTAGAGCCCGAAGAAGTCAAGAACAATGGAGTGGATGGGCAGCCTGTGCCTGACGCCCATAGCACCTGGGAGACCCAAGATGCTGGACCTCAGTCCCGATGAGAGTGGCGGTACAGAATTTTCACTCATTTTGTTCAGCTTTTCCAAGGAATGTTTGACTGGGAATCATCATAGATCCAAGCACATTGGAGTGCATTGCACAAAGTGGTTCCGGTACTCTGGAATGCTCTGGCTTTGGGGAGAGCAAGGGACTGCAAGACATTGCCCATACACTGCCAGGGGACAATGGGCCGAAGCTCCAAACCTGGGAGAAACCAGAGGCCCTAAGCATGCTCCATATCCCGAAGGGACTGGACGTACAGATGGCAGCAGTTCCCTGCTCCTCCAAGACCAGGACACCTAGAATACATGCAGCAATTCCCATGTTCCTTACCTTTTAACTCAGGTGAACTAGGGCAAGTCAGCCACACCACAACTCTTTGCTGGAGACTCGGTTGGAAGACATCAACACTCAGCCAAAGTTGTGGGGCCATTTCCTCTATATGTTGCCATGGACCATGCTGGACAGGGAATGCAACCCTGTGAAGACAGCACAGAGAACATGCTACCATTACAGTGGGACCCATGCAAAACCAGATGGATTATGGGCTTACCATGTACTATGGGCTTGTCATAGCTCACAGGCACCCTCAACACTCCTGCTCTTACCAACCTCTTCACACTGCCCTTCCAGATCTCCTTTGCTTTTACTCTCAGGCCTTGGATGTGAACATGCCATGCCCTTGGCTCTCAGTGCTTGCTGGGTCCTCAGCTCACTCTAAGGACTTAAGGATGATATGTGAGCTGAAATACAGCTACTCAACACTTTCCCTAAAGTCCAGGCCATCAACTACCTCCACCAGTGTCCTGAGAATGTTCTCAAGGGAAAGAGAGCATCTCTCCAAGCATCCAGTCCGAAACAGCTAATAACAAGGCCAATCACTGGTCCACTTGGCTATGCTGAGGAACAATGAGGATGCAGCTCTGAATAAGTTCTCAGGCAAAATTGGGCCTCATTGGATATCTAAGCCAACTAATTTTGATCCTTTCATCATGGCTCCAGTCCTTCTCTGATCA
>NW_028227263.1:87367538-87610038 GCF_978045245.1 Mus caroli
GAACATTCTCAGGACACTGGTGGAGGTAGTTGATGGCCTGGACTTTAGGGAAAGTGTTGAGTAGCTGTATTTCAGCTCACATATCATCCTTAAGTCCTTAGAGTGAGCTGAGGACCCAGCAAGCACTGAGAGCCAAGGGCATGGCATGTTCACATCCAAGGCCTGAGAGTAAAAGCAAAGGAGATCTGGAAGGGCAGTGTGAAGAGGTTGGTAAGAGCAGGAGTGTTGAGGGTGCCTGTGAGCTATGACAAGCCCATAGTACATGGTAAGCCCATAATCCATCTGGTTTTGCATGGGTCCCACTGTAATGGTAGCATGTTCTCTGTGCTGTCTTCACAGGGTTGCATTCCCTGTCCAGCATGGTCCATGGCAACATATAGAGGAAATGGCCCCACAACTTTGGCTGAGTGTTGATGTCTTCCAACCGAGTCTCCAGCAAAGAGTTGTGGTGTGGCTGACTTGCCCTAGTTCACCTGAGTTAAAAGGTAAGGAACATGGGAATTGCTGCATGTATTCTAGGTGTCCTGGTCTTGGAGGAGCAGGGAACTGCTGCCATCTGTACGTCCAGTCCCTTCGGGATATGGAGCATGCTTAGGGCCTCTGGTTTCTCCCAGGTTTGGAGCTTCGGCCCATTGTCCCCTGGCAGTGTATGGGCAATGTCTTGCAGTCCCTTGCTCTCCCCAAAGCCAGAGCATTCCAGAGTACCGGAACCACTTTGTGCAATGCACTCCAATGTGCTTGGATCTATGATGATTCCCAGTCAAACATTCCTTGGAAAAGCTGAACAAAATGAGTGAAAATTCTGTACCGCCACTCTCATCGGGACTGAGGTCCAGCATCTTGGGTCTCCCAGGTGCTATGGGCGTCAGGCACAGGCTGCCCATCCACTCCATTGTTCTTGACTTCTTCGGGCTCTAGCCAGAGTCTGCAGAGACAGGTGTGTGCTTGCCCTACTCTGCCAAAAAGCATGGCGTAGGACACAGCAGCTCCTAAAGCTCAGGTGGCATGCTCACTTTGCTGTTGAGGAGATGCTTGGCAGATACTCATTAGGGAGTCGTGCTAGGTCCAAGGATAGGGCCCAAGCCATTGTGGAAAGTAGACTGTGAGGCAAAAGTAGCAGTGGCAGTGGCACCAAAGTTTGGTTCTTCACATGGTAATATCTGGCAGTGGATTCAGGCTTCTCAGAAGCCCTGATATGAATTTTAACCCTGTTGCATTGCTTTAGAGAGTCAATAGATTTCAGGCTGCAGGTAGATTGTAGCTTGACCCAGTAGCAGGTAACTGAGACAATGTGACTGTGGTCTGTTCAGGTGGTGAACAGAAGCCTCTGTGTCCCTGGTGGCTTGTAAGATTCTCAGGCAATTGCCTTGGAAATAGAGAAGGAGCTAAGCAATGGAGGTGGTGACAGGCACCTCACTGGTCAGATTGCACCACATTTAAACACTTACCTGTGTACCAGGACTGATAGCACTTTGATGGACTCGGTGGAAGCATGAGACTTACAGACCTGTGTCTCAATAGGTTTTTTGAAAGAACATTTGTAGGAATCTCCTCTTGGGTAGGTTCTGTTGCTTTGGAAGTTGTTGAAGGGATATCCTTGGAATGTTTGGACTTTCTTGGCAGCCTCCTTGGCAAGGTCAAAGGGAAAGTCTAGGAAGAGTTCTTGCATCCACAGCCTTAGGAGAAACATCTTGGTGAGAGACCCTCTAAATTAGAGACCAAGGTGTCATGGGACCTTTCTTTTCGACTTTTGGGCATGATCTTCTAGAAAGACAAGTTGCTAATGTGCATAGGAAGGAGGTGGCAATGGGGCACATGGTGTTTTGCAAATCCACCCTAGACCCATACTCACGGGAAATGTCAAGGAGAAAATGAGTTCTTGGATGCAGAGTGAATTTGATACACTAAGATGATTCCATTCACGTGGTATCCTGGCCTGGGATAGTTCAGCACAATGGGATTTTTGAGCTTCAGTGTGGGAAGCTGTACAGGATGGTGTGAGAAGTTTTCCCAGGAAGAGATCAATGCAGGGTGGATGGCCAAAAGCAATCTCTTGTGATAGGAGGAAGTCTTCACAACAGACTAAATGAGCTCTGGACAGGTGGACAGAAATAGGTACTGGCTTCCATGGGCAAGGAAAAGTCAAGGGGTAAAAGACTGAGAGAGGGGGAGAGAGAGAGAGAGAGAGAGAGAGAGAGAGAGAGAGAGAGAGAGAGAGAGAGAGAGAGAGAGAGAGAGAGAGAGAGAGAGAGAGAGAGAGAGAGAAGTGTTATCTTCTGGGCCCAATTAAGCTTGCTACCCAGGAGCTGGAATTTTGAAGCCTCAGAGGAGTTTGACTTTGCCTCATGCAAAGACCCAGATGTATTGATCAGAGAAGGACTGGAGCCATGATGAAAGGATCAAAATTAGTTGGCTTAGATATCCAATGAGGCCCAATTTTGCCTGAGAACTTATTCAGAGCTGCATCCTCATTGTTCCTCAGCATAGCCAAGTGGACCAGTGATTGGCCTTGTTATTAGCTGTTTCGGACTGGATGCTTGGAGAGATGCTCTCTTTCCCTTGAGAACATTCTCAGGACACTGGTGGAGGTAGTTGATGGCCTGGACTTTAGGGAAAGTGTTGAGTAGCTGTATTTCAGCTCACATATCATCCTTAAGTCCTTAGAGTGAGCTGAGGACCCAGCAAGCACTGAGAGCCAAGGGCATGGCATGTTCACATCCAAGGCCTGAGAGTAAAAGCAAAGGAGATCTGGAAGGGCAGTGTGAAGAGGTTGGTAAGAGCAGGAGTGTTGAGGGTGCCTGTGAGCTATGACAAGCCCATAGTACATGGTAAGCCCATAATCCATCTGGTTTTGCATGGGTCCCACTGTAATGGTAGCATGTTCTCTGTGCTGTCTTCACAGGGTTGCATTCCCTGTCCAGCATGGTCCATGGCAACATATAGAGGAAATGGCCCCACAACTTTGGCTGAGTGTTGATGTCTTCCAACCGAGTCTCCAGCAAAGAGTTGTGGTGTGGCTGACTTGCCCTAGTTCACCTGAGTTAAAAGGTAAGGAACATGGGAATTGCTGCATGTATTCTAGGTGTCCTGGTCTTGGAGGAGCAGGGAACTGCTGCCATCTGTACGTCCAGTCCCTTCGGGATATGGAGCATGCTTAGGGCCTCTGGTTTCTCCCAGGTTTGGAGCTTCGGCCCATTGTCCCCTGGCAGTGTATGGGCAATGTCTTGCAGTCCCTTGCTCTCCCCAAAGCCAGAGCATTCCAGAGTACCGGAACCACTTTGTGCAATGCACTCCAATGTGCTTGGATCTATGATGATTCCCAGTCAAACATTCCTTGGAAAAGCTGAACAAAATGAGTGAAAATTCTGTACCGCCACTCTCATCGGGACTGAGGTCCAGCATCTTGGGTCTCCCAGGTGCTATGGGCGTCAGGCACAGGCTGCCCATCCACTCCATTGTTCTTGACTTCTTCGGGCTCTAGCCAGAGTCTGCAGAGACAGGTGTGTGCTTGCCCTACTCTGCCAAAAAGCATGGCGTAGGACACAGCAGCTCCTAAAGCTCAGGTGGCATGCTCACTTTGCTGTTGAGGAGATGCTTGGCAGATACTCATTAGGGAGTCGTGCTAGGTCCAAGGATAGGGCCCAAGCCATTGTGGAAAGTAGACTGTGAGGCAAAAGTAGCAGTGGCAGTGGCACCAAAGTTTGGTTCTTCACATGGTAATATCTGGCAGTGGATTCAGGCTTCTCAGAAGCCCTGATATGAATTTTAACCCTGTTGCATTGCTTTAGAGAGTCAATAGATTTCAGGCTGCAGGTAGATTGTAGCTTGACCCAGTAGCAGGTAACTGAGACAATGTGACTGTGGTCTGTTCAGGTGGTGAACAGAAGCCTCTGTGTCCCTGGTGGCTTGTAAGATTCTCAGGCAATTGCCTTGGAAATAGAGAAGGAGCTAAGCAATGGAGGTGGTGACAGGCACCTCACTGGTCAGATTGCACCACATTTAAACACTTACCTGTGTACCAGGACTGATAGCACTTTGATGGACTCGGTGGAAGCATGAGACTTACAGACCTGTGTCTCAATAGGTTTTTTGAAAGAACATTTGTAGGAATCTCCTCTTGGGTAGGTTCTGTTGCTTTGGAAGTTGTTGAAGGGATATCCTTGGAATGTTTGGACTTTCTTGGCAGCCTCCTTGGCAAGGTCAAAGGGAAAGTCTAGGAAGAGTTCTTGCATCCACAGCCTTAGGAGAAACATCTTGGTGAGAGACCCTCTAAATTAGAGACCAAGGTGTCATGGGACCTTTCTTTTCGACTTTTGGGCATGATCTTCTAGAAAGACAAGTTGCTAATGTGCATAGGAAGGAGGTGGCAATGGGGCACATGGTGTTTTGCAAATCCACCCTAGACCCATACTCACGGGAAATGTCAAGGAGAAAATGAGTTCTTGGATGCAGAGTGAATTTGATACACTAAGATGATTCCATTCACGTGGTATCCTGGCCTGGGATAGTTCAGCACAATGGGATTTTTGAGCTTCAGTGTGGGAAGCTGTACAGGATGGTGTGAGAAGTTTTCCCAGGAAGAGATCAATGCAGGGTGGATGGCCAAAAGCAATCTCTTGTGATAGGAGGAAGTCTTCACAACAGACTAAATGAGCTCTGGACAGGTGGACAGAAATAGGTACTGGCTTCCATGGGCAAGGAAAAGTCAAGGGGTAAAAGACTGAGAGAGGGGGAGAGAGAGAGAGAGAGAGAGAGAGAGAGAGAGAGAGAGAGAGAGAGAGAGAGAGAGAGAGAGAGAGAGAGAGAGAGAGAGAGAGAGAGAGAAGTGTTATCTTCTGGGCCCAATTAAGCTTGCTACCCAGGAGCTGGAATTTTGAAGCCTCAGAGGAGTTTGACTTTGCCTCATGCAAAGACCCAGATGTATTGATCAGAGAAGGACTGGAGCCATGATGAAAGGATCAAAATTAGTTGGCTTAGATATCCAATGAGGCCCAATTTTGCCTGAGAACTTATTCAGAGCTGCATCCTCATTGTTCCTCAGCATAGCCAAGTGGACCAGTGATTGGCCTTGTTATTAGCTGTTTCGGACTGGATGCTTGGAGAGATGCTCTCTTTCCCTTGAGAACATTCTCAGGACACTGGTGGAGGTAGTTGATGGCCTGGACTTTAGGGAAAGTGTTGAGTAGCTGTATTTCAGCTCACATATCATCCTTAAGTCCTTAGAGTGAGCTGAGGACCCAGCAAGCACTGAGAGCCAAGGGCATGGCATGTTCACATCCAAGGCCTGAGAGTAAAAGCAAAGGAGATCTGGAAGGGCAGTGTGAAGAGGTTGGTAAGAGCAGGAGTGTTGAGGGTGCCTGTGAGCTATGACAAGCCCATAGTACATGGTAAGCCCATAATCCATCTGGTTTTGCATGGGTCCCACTGTAATGGTAGCATGTTCTCTGTGCTGTCTTCACAGGGTTGCATTCCCTGTCCAGCATGGTCCATGGCAACATATAGAGGAAATGGCCCCACAACTTTGGCTGAGTGTTGATGTCTTCCAACCGAGTCTCCAGCAAAGAGTTGTGGTGTGGCTGACTTGCCCTAGTTCACCTGAGTTAAAAGGTAAGGAACATGGGAATTGCTGCATGTATTCTAGGTGTCCTGGTCTTGAAGGAGCAGGGAACTGCTGCCATCTGTACGTCCAGTCCCTTCGGGATATGGAGCATGCTTAGGGCCTCTGGTTTCTCCCAGGTTTGGAGCTTCGGCCCATTGTCCCCTGGCAGTGTATGGGCAATGTCTTGCAGTCCCTTGCTCTCCCCAAAGCCAGAGCATTCCAGAGTACCGGAACCACTTTGTGCAATGCACTCCAATGTGCTTGGATCTATGATGATTCCCAGTCAAACATTCCTTGGAAAAGCTGAACAAAATGAGTGAAAATTCTGTACCGCCACTCTCATCGAGACTGAGGTCCAGCATCTTGGGTCTCCCAGGTGCTATGGGCGTCAGGCACAGGCTGCCCATCCACTCCATTGTTCTTGACTTCTTCGGGCTCTAGCCAGAGTCTGCAGAGACAGGTGTGTGCTTGCCCTACTCTGCCAAAAAGCATGGCGTAGGACACAGCAGCTCCTAAAGCTCAGGTGGCATGCTCACTTTGCTGTTGAGGAGATGCTTGGCAGATACTCAGTAGGGAGTCGTGCTAGGTCCAAGGATAGGGCCCAAGCCATTGTGGAAAGTAGACTGTGAGGCAAAAGTAGCAGTGGCAGTGGCACCAAAGTTTGGTTCTTCACATGGTAATATCTGGCAGTGGATTCAGACTTCTCAGAAGCCCTGATATGAATTTTAACCCTGTTGCATTGCTTTAGAGAGTCAATAGATTTCAGGCTGCAGGTAGATCGTAGCTTGACCCAGTAGCAGGTAACTGAGACAATGTGACTGTGGTCTGTTCAGGTGGTGAACAGAAGCCTCTGTGTCCCTGGTGGCTTGTAAGATTCTCGGGCAATTGCCTTGGAAATAGAGAAGGAGCTAAGCAATGGAGGTGGTGACAGGCACCTCACTGGTCAGATTGCACCACATTTAAACACTTACCTGTGTACCAGGTCTGATAGCACTTTGATGGACTCGGTGGAAGCATGAGACTTACAGACCTGTGTCTCAATAGGTTTTTTGAAAGAACATTTGTAGGAATCTCCTCTTGGGTAGGTTCTGTTGCTTTGGAAGTTGTTGACGGGATATCCTTGGAATGTTTGGACTTTCTTGGCAGCCTCCTTGGCAAGGTCAAAGGGAACGTCTAGGAAGAGTTCTTGCATCCACAGCCTTAGGAGCAACATCTTGGTGAGAGACCCTCTAAATTAGAGACCAAGGTGTCATGGGACCTTTCTTTTCGACTTTTGGGCATGATCTTCTGGAAAGACAAGTTGCTAATGTGCATAGGAAGGAGGTTGCAATGGGGCACATGGTGTTTTGCAAATCCACCCTAGACCCATACTCACGGGAAATGTCAAGGAGAAAATGAGTTCTTGGATGCAGAGTGAATTTGATACACTAAGATGATTCCATTCACGTGGTATCCTGGCCTGGGATAGTTCAGCACAATGGGATTTTTGAGCTTCAGTGTGGGAAGCTGTACAGGATGGTGTGAGAAGTTTTCCCAGGAAGAGATCAATGCAGGGTGGATGGCCAAAAGCAATCCCTTGAGATAGGAGGAAGTCTTCACAACAGACTAAATGAGCACTGGACAGGTGGACAGAAATATTTACTAGCTTCCATGGGCAAGGAAAAGTCAAGGGGTAAAAGACTGAGAGAGGGGGAGAGAGAGAGAGAGAGAGAGAGAGAGAGAGAGAGAGAGAGAGAGAGAGAGAGAGAGAGAGAGAGAGAGAGAGAGAGAGAGAGGTGTTATCTTCTGGGCCCAATTAAGCTTGCTACCCAGGAGCTGGAATTTTGAAGCCTCAGAGGAGTTTGACTTTGCCTCATGCAAAGACCCAGATGTATTGATCAGAGAAGGACTGGAGCCATGATGAAAGGATCAAAATTAGTTGGCTTAGATATCCAATGAGGCCCAATTTTGCCTGAGAACTTATTCAGAGCTGCATCCTCATTGTTCCTCAGCATAGCCAAGTGGACCAGTGATTGGCCTTGTTATTAGCTGTTTCGGACTGGATGCTTGGAGAGATGCTCTCTTTCCCTTGAGAACATTCTCAGGACACTGGTGGAGGTAGTTGATGGCCTGGACTTTAGGGAAAGTGTTGAGTAGCTGTATTTCAGCTCACATATCATCCTTAAGTCCTTAGAGTGAGCTGAGGACCCAGCAAGCACTGAGAGCCAAGGGCATGGCATGTTCACATCCAAGGCCTGAGAGTAAAAGCAAAGGAGATCTGGAAGGGCAGTGTGAAGAGGTTGGTAAGAGCAGGAGTGTTGAGGGTGCCTGTGAGCTATGACAAGCCCATAGTACATGGTAAGCCCATAATCCATCTGGTTTTGCATGGGTCCCACTGTAATGGTAGCATGTTCTCTGTGCTGTCTTCACAGGGTTGCATTCCCTGTCCAGCATGGTCCATGGCAACATATAGAGGAAATGGCCCCACAACTTTGGCTGAGTGTTGATGTCTTCCAACCGAGTCTCCAGCAAAGAGTTGTGGTGTGGCTGACTTGCCCTAGTTCACCTGAGTTAAAAGGTAAGGAACATGGGAATTGCTGCATGTATTCTAGGTGTCCTGGTCTTGGAGGAGCAGGGAACTGCTGCCATCTGTACGTCCAGTCCCTTCGGGATATGGAGCATGCTTAGGGCCTCTGGTTTCTCCCAGGTTTGGAGCTTCGGCCCATTGTCCCCTGGCAGTGTATGGGCAATGTCTTGCAGTCCCTTGCTCTCCCCAAAGCCAGAGCATTCCAGAGTACCGGAACCACTTTGTGCAATGCACTCCAATGTGCTTGGATCTATGATGATTCCCAGTCAAACATTCCTTGGAAAAGCTGAACAAAATGAGTGAAAATTCTGTACCGCCACTCTCATCGGGACTGAGGTCCAGCATCTTGGGTCTCCCAGGTGCTATGGGCGTCAGGCACAGGCTGCCCATCCACTCCATTGTTCTTGACTTCTTCGGGCTCTAGCCAGAGTCTGCAGAGACAGGTGTGTGCTTGCCCTACTCTGCCAAAAAGCATGGCGTAGGACACAGCAGCTCCTAAAGCTCAGGTGGCATGCTCACTTTGCTGTTGAGGAGATGCTTGGCAGATACTCAGTAGGGAGTCGTGCTAGGTCCAAGGATAGGGCCCAAGCCATTGTGGAAAGTAGACTGTGAGGCAAAAGTAGCAGTGGCAGTGGCACCAAAGTTTGGTTCTTCACATGGTAATATCTGGCAGTGGATTCAGACTTCTCAGAAGCCCTGATATGAATTTTAACCCTGTTGCATTGCTTTAGAGAGTCAATAGATTTCAGGCTGCAGGTAGATCGTAGCTTGACCCAGTAGCAGGTAACTGAGACAATGTGACTGTGGTCTGTTCAGGTGGTGAACAGAAGCCTCTGTGTCCCTGGTGGCTTGTAAGATTCTCGGGCAATTGCCTTGGAAATAGAGAAGGAGCTAAGCAATGGAGGTGGTGACAGGCACCTCACTGGTCAGATTGCACCACATTTAAACACTTACCTGTGTACCAGGTCTGATAGCACTTTGATGGACTCGGTGGAAGCATGAGACTTACAGACCTGTGTCTCAATAGGTTTTTTGAAAGAACATTTGTAGGAATCTCCTCTTGGGTAGGTTCTGTTGCTTTGGAAGTTGTTGAAGGGATATCCTTGGAATGTTTGGACTTTCTTGGCAGCCTCCTTGGCAAGGTCAAAGGGAACGTCTAGGAAGAGTTCTTGCATCCACAGCCTTAGGAGCAACATCTTGGTGAGAGACCCTCTAAATTAGAGACCAAGGTGTCATGGGACCTTTCTTTTCGACTTTTGGGCATGATCTTCTGGAAAGACAAGTTGCTAATGTGCATAGGAAGGAGGTTGCAATGGGGCACATGGTGTTTTGCAAATCCACCCTAGACCCATACTCACGGGAAATGTCAAGGAGAAAATGAGTTCTTGGATGCAGAGTGAATTTGATACACTAAGATGATTCCATTCACGTGGTATCCTGGCCTGGGATAGTTCAGCACAATGGGATTTTTGAGCTTCAGTGTGGGAAGCTGTACATGATGGTGTGAGAAGTTTTCCCAGGAAGAGATCAATGCAGGGTGGATGGCCAAAAGCAATCCCTTGAGATAGGAGGAAGTCTTCACAACAGACTAAATGAGCACTGGACAGGTGGACAGAAATATTTACTAGCTTCCATGGGCAAGGAAAAGTCAAGGGGTAAAAGACTGAGAGAGGGGGAGAGAGAGAGAGAGAGAGAGAGAGAGAGAGAGAGAGAGAGAGAGAGAGAGAGAGAGAGAGAGAGAGAAGTGTTATCTTCTGGGCCCAATTAAGCTTGCTACCCAGGAGCTGGAATTTTGAAGCCTCAGAGGAGTTTGACTTTGCCTCATGCAAAGACCCAGATGTATTGATCAGAGAAGGACTGGAGCCATGATGAAAGGATCAAAATTAGTTGGCTTAGATATCCAATGAGGCCCAATTTTGCCTGAGAACTTATTCAGAGCTGCATCCTCATTGTTCCTCAGCATAGCCAAGTGGACCAGTGATTGGCCTTGTTATTAGCTGTTTCGGACTGGATGCTTGGAGAGATGCTCTCTTTCCCTTGAGAACATTCTCAGGACACTGGTGGAGGTAGTTGATGGCCTGGACTTTAGGGAAAGTGTTGAGTAGCTGTATTTCAGCTCACATATCATCCTTAAGTCCTTAGAGTGAGCTGAGGACCCAGCAAGCACTGAGAGCCAAGGGCATGGCATGTTCACATCCAAGGCCTGAGAGTAAAAGCAAAGGAGATCTGGAAGGGCAGTGTGAAGAGGTTGGTAAGAGCAGGAGTGTTGAGGGTGCCTGTGAGCTATGACAAGCCCATAGTACATGGTAAGCCCATAATCCATCTGGTTTTGCATGGGTCCCACTGTAATGGTAGCATGTTCTCTGTGCTGTCTTCACAGGGTTGCATTCCCTGTCCAGCATGGTCCATGGCAACATATAGAGGAAATGGCCCCACAACTTTGGCTGAGTGTTGATGTCTTCCAACCGAGTCTCCAGCAAAGAGTTGTGGTGTGGCTGACTTGCCCTAGTTCACCTGAGTTAAAAGGTAAGGAACATGGGAATTGCTGCATGTATTCTAGGTGTCCTGGTCTTGGAGGAGCAGGGAACTGCTGCCATCTGTACGTCCAGTCCCTTCGGGATATGGAGCATGCTTAGGGCCTCTGGTTTCTCCCAGGTTTGGAGCTTCGGCCCATTGTCCCCTGGCAGTGTATGGGCAATGTCTTGCAGTCCCTTGCTCTCCCCAAAGCCAGAGCATTCCAGAGTACCGGAACCACTTTGTGCAATGCACTCCAATGTGCTTGGATCTATGATGATTCCCAGTCAAACATTCCTTGGAAAAGCTGAACAAAATGAGTGAAAATTCTGTACCGCCACTCTCATCGGGACTGAGGTCCAGCATCTTGGGTCTCCCAGGTGCTATGGGCGTCAGGCACAGGCTGCCCATCCACTCCATTGTTCTTGACTTCTTCGGGCTCTAGCCAGAGTCTGCAGAGACAGGTGTGTGCTTGCCCTACTCTGCCAAAAAGCATGGCGTAGGACACAGCAGCTCCTAAAGCTCAGGTGGCATGCTCACTTTGCTGTTGAGGAGATGCTTGGCAGATACTCAGTAGGGAGTCGTGCTAGGTCCAAGGATAGGGCCCAAGCCATTGTGGAAAGTAGACTGTGAGGCAAAAGTAGCAGTGGCAGTGGCACCAAAGTTTGGTTCTTCACATGGTAATATCTGGCAGTGGATTCAGACTTCTCAGAAGCCCTGATATGAATTTTAACCCTGTTGCATTGCTTTAGAGAGTCAATAGATTTCAGGCTGCAGGTAGATCGTAGCTTGACCCAGTAGCAGGTAACTGAGACAATGTGACTGTGGTCTGTTCAGGTGGTGAACAGAAGCCTCTGTGTCCCTGGTGGCTTGTAAGATTCTCGGGCAATTGCCTTGGAAATAGAGAAGGAGCTAAGCAATGGAGGTGGTGACAGGCACCTCACTGGTCAGATTGCACCACATTTAAACACTTACCTGTGTACCAGGTCTGATAGCACTTTGATGGACTCGGTGGAAGCATGAGACTTACAGACCTGTGTCTCAATAGGTTTTTTGAAAGAACATTTGTAGGAATCTCCTCTTGGGTAGGTTCTGTTGCTTTGGAAGTTGTTGAAGGGATATCCTTGGAATGTTTGGACTTTCTTGGCAGCCTCCTTGGCAAGGTCAAAGGGAACGTCTAGGAAGAGTTCTTGCATCCACAGCCTTAGGAGCAACATCTTGGTGAGAGACCCTCTAAATTAGAGACCAAGGTGTCATGGGACCTTTCTTTTCGACTTTTGGGCATGATCTTCTGGAAAGACAAGTTGCTAATGTGCATAGGAAGGAGGTGGCAATGGGGCACATGGTGTTTTGCAAATCCACCCTAGACCCATACTCACGGGAAATGTCAAGGAGAAAATGAGTTCTTGGATGCAGAGTGAATTTGATACACTAAGATGATTCCATTCACGTGGTATCCTGGCCTGGGATAGTTCAGCACAATGGGATTTTTGAGCTTCAGTGTGGGAAGCTGTACAGGATGGTGTGAGAAGTTTTCCCAGGAAGAGATCAATGCAGGGTGGATGGCCAAAAGCAATCTCTTGTGATAGGAGGAAGTCTTCACAACAGACTAAATGAGCTCTGGACAGGTGGACAGAAATAGGTACTGGCTTCCATGGGCAAGGAAAAGTCAAGGGGTAAAAGACTGAGAGAGGGGGAGAGAGAGAGAGAGAGAGAGAGAGAGAGAGAGAGAGAGAGAGAGAGAGAGAGAGAGAGAGAGAGAGAGAGAGAGAGAGAGAGAGAGAGAGAGAGAAGTGTTATCTTCTGGGCCCAATTAAGCTTGCTACCCAGGAGCTGGAATTTTGAAGCCTCAGAGGAGTTTGACTTTGCCTCATGCAAAGACCCAGATGTATTGATCAGAGAAGGACTGGAGCCATGATGAAAGGATCAAAATTAGTTGGCTTAGATATCCAATGAGGCCCAATTTTGCCTGAGAACTTATTCAGAGCTGCATCCTCATTGTTCCTCAGCATAGCCAAGTGGACCAGTGATTGGCCTTGTTATTAGCTGTTTCGGACTGGATGCTTGGAGAGATGCTCTCTTTCCCTTGAGAACATTCTCAGGACACTGGTGGAGGTAGTTGATGGCCTGGACTTTAGGGAAAGTGTTGAGTAGCTGTATTTCAGCTCACATATCATCCTTAAGTCCTTAGAGTGAGCTGAGGACCCAGCAAGCACTGAGAGCCAAGGGCATGGCATGTTCACATCCAAGGCCTGAGAGTAAAAGCAAAGGAGATCTGGAAGGGCAGTGTGAAGAGGTTGGTAAGAGCAGGAGTGTTGAGGGTGCCTGTGAGCTATGACAAGCCCATAGTACATGGTAAGCCCATAATCCATCTGGTTTTGCATGGGTCCCACTGTAATGGTAGCATGTTCTCTGTGCTGTCTTCACAGGGTTGCATTCCCTGTCCAGCATGGTCCATGGCAACATATAGAGGAAATGGCCCCACAACTTTGGCTGAGTGTTGATGTCTTCCAACCGAGTCTCCAGCAAAGAGTTGTGGTGTGGCTGACTTGCCCTAGTTCACCTGAGTTAAAAGGTAAGGAACATGGGAATTGCTGCATGTATTCTAGGTGTCCTGGTCTTGGAGGAGCAGGGAACTGCTGCCATCTGTACGTCCAGTCCCTTCGGGATATGGAGCATGCTTAGGGCCTCTGGTTTCTCCCAGGTTTGGAGCTTCGGCCCATTGTCCCCTGGCAGTGTATGGGCAATGTCTTGCAGTCCCTTGCTCTCCCCAAAGCCAGAGCATTCCAGAGTACCGGAACCACTTTGTGCAATGCACTCCAATGTGCTTGGATCTATGATGATTCCCAGTCAAACATTCCTTGGAAAAGCTGAACAAAATGAGTGAAAATTCTGTACCGCCACTCTCATCGGGACTGAGGTCCAGCATCTTGGGTCTCCCAGGTGCTATGGGCGTCAGGCACAGGCTGCCCATCCACTCCATTGTTCTTGACTTCTTCGGGCTCTAGCCAGAGTCTGCAGAGACAGGTGTGTGCTTGCCCTACTCTGCCAAAAAGCATGGCGTAGGACACAGCAGCTCCTAAAGCTCAGGTGGCATGCTCACTTTGCTGTTGAGGAGATGCTTGGCAGATACTCATTAGGGAGTCGTGCTAGGTCCAAGGATAGGGCCCAAGCCATTGTGGAAAGTAGACTGTGAGGCAAAAGTAGCAGTGGCAGTGGCACCAAAGTTTGGTTCTTCACATGGTAATATCTGGCAGTGGATTCAGGCTTCTCAGAAGCCCTGATATGAATTTTAACCCTGTTGCATTGCTTTAGAGAGTCAATAGATTTCAGGCTGCAGGTAGATTGTAGCTTGACCCAGTAGCAGGTAACTGAGACAATGTGACTGTGGTCTGTTCAGGTGGTGAACAGAAGCCTCTGTGTCCCTGGTGGCTTGTAAGATTCTCAGGCAATTGCCTTGGAAATAGAGAAGGAGCTAAGCAATGGAGGTGGTGACAGGCACCTCACTGGTCAGATTGCACCACATTTAAACACTTACCTGTGTACCAGGACTGATAGCACTTTGATGGACTCGGTGGAAGCATGAGACTTACAGACCTGTGTCTCAATAGGTTTTTTGAAAGAACATTTGTAGGAATCTCCTCTTGGGTAGGTTCTGTTGCTTTGGAAGTTGTTGAAGGGATATCCTTGGAATGTTTGGACTTTCTTGGCAGCCTCCTTGGCAAGGTCAAAGGGAACGTCTAGGAAGAGTTCTTGCATCCACAGCCTTAGGAGAAACATCTTGGTGAGAGACCCTCTAAATTAGAGACCAAGGTGTCATGGGACCTTTCTTTTCGACTTTTGGGCATGATCTTCTGGAAAGACAAGTTGCTAATGTGCATAGGAAGGAGGTTGCAATGGGGCACATGGTGTTTTGCAAATCCACCCTAGACCCATACTCACGGGAAATGTCAAGGAGAAAATGAGTTCTTGGATGCAGAGTGAATTTGATACACTAAGATGATTCCATTCACGTGGTATCCTGGCCTGGGATAGTTCAGCACAATGGGATTTTTGAGCTTCAGTGTGGGAAGCTGTACAGGATGGTGTGAGAAGTTTTCCCAGGAAGAGATCAATGCAGGGTGGATGGCCAAAAGCAATCCCTTGAGATAGGAGGAAGTCTTCACAACAGACTAAATGAGCACTGGACAGGTGGACAGAAATAGTTACTAGCTTCCATGGGCAAGGAAAAGTCAAGGGGTAAAAGACTGAGAGGGGGAGAGAGAGAGAGAGAGAGAGAGAGAGAGAGAGAGAGAGAGAGAGAGAGAGAGAGAGAGAGAGAGAGAGAGAGAGAGAGAGAAGTGTTATCTTCTGGGCCCAATTAAGCTTGCTACCCAGGAGCTGGAATTTTGAAGCCTCAGAGGAGTTTGACTTTGCCTCATGCAAAGACCCAGATGTATTGATCAGAGAAGGACTGGAGCCATGATGAAAGGATCAAAATTAGTTGGCTTAGATATCCAATGAGGCCCAATTTTGCCTGAGAACTTATTCAGAGCTGCATCCTCATTGTTCCTCAGCATAGCCAAGTGGACCAGTGATTGGCCTTGTTATTAGCTGTTTCGGACTGGATGCTTGGAGAGATGCTCTCTTTCCCTTGAGAACATTCTCAGGACACTGGTGGAGGTAGTTGATGGCCTGGACTTTAGGGAAAGTGTTGAGTAGCTGTATTTCAGCTCACATATCATCCTTAAGTCCTTAGAGTGAGCTGAGGACCCAGCAAGCACTGAGAGCCAAGGGCATGGCATGTTCACATCCAAGGCCTGAGAGTAAAAGCAAAGGAGATCTGGAAGGGCAGTGTGAAGAGGTTGGTAAGAGCAGGAGTGTTGAGGGTGCCTGTGAGCTATGACAAGCCCATAGTACATGGTAAGCCCATAATCCATCTGGTTTTGCATGGGTCCCACTGTAATGGTAGCATGTTCTCTGTGCTGTCTTCACAGGGTTGCATTCCCTGTCCAGCATGGTCCATGGCAACATATAGAGGAAATGGCCCCACAACTTTGGCTGAGTGTTGATGTCTTCCAACCGAGTCTCCAGCAAAGAGTTGTGGTGTGGCTGACTTGCCCTAGTTCACCTGAGTTAAAAGGTAAGGAACATGGGAATTGCTGCATGTATTCTAGGTGTCCTGGTCTTGGAGGAGCAGGGAACTGCTGCCATCTGTACGTCCAGTCCCTTCGGGATATGGAGCATGCTTAGGGCCTCTGGTTTCTCCCAGGTTTGGAGCTTCGGCCCATTGTCCCCTGGCAGTGTATGGGCAATGTCTTGCAGTCCCTTGCTCTCCCCAAAGCCAGAGCATTCCAGAGTACCGGAACCACTTTGTGCAATGCACTCCAATGTGCTTGGATCTATGATGATTCCCAGTCAAACATTCCTTGGAAAAGCTGAACAAAATGAGTGAAAATTCTGTACCGCCACTCTCATCGGGACTGAGGTCCAGCATCTTGGGTCTCCCAGGTGCTATGGGCGTCAGGCACAGGCTGCCCATCCACTCCATTGTTCTTGACTTCTTCGGGCTCTAGCCAGAGTCTGCAGAGACAGGTGTGTGCTTGCCCTACTCTGCCAAAAAGCATGGCGTAGGACACAGCAGCTCCTAAAGCTCAGGTGGCATGCTCACTTTGCTGTTGAGGAGATGCTTGGCAGATACTCAGTAGGGAGTCGTGCTAGGTCCAAGGATAGGGCCCAAGCCATTGTGGAAAGTAGACTGTGAGGCAAAAGTAGCAGTGGCAGTGGCACCAAAGTTTGGTTCTTCACATGGTAATATCTGGCAGTGGATTCAGGCTTCTCAGAAGCCCTGATATGAATTTTAACCCTGTTGCATTGCTTTAGAGAGTCAATAGATTTCAGGCTGCAGGTAGATTGTAGCTTGACCCAGTAGCAGGTAACTGAGACAATGTGACTGTGGTCTGTTCAGGTGGTGAACAGAAGCCTCTGTGTCCCTGGTGGCTTGTAAGATTCTCAGGCAATTGCCTTGGAAATAGAGAAGGAGCTAAGCAATGGAGGTGGTGACAGGCACCTCACTGGTCAGATTGCACCACATTTAAACACTTACCTGTGTACCAGGACTGATAGCACTTTGATGGACTCGGTGGAAGCATGAGACTTACAGACCTGTGTCTCAATAGGTTTTTTGAAAGAACATTTGTAGGAATCTCCTCTTGGGTAGGTTCTGTTGCTTTGGAAGTTGTTGAAGGGATATCCTTGGAATGTTTGGACTTTCTTGGCAGCCTCCTTGGCAAGGTCAAAGGGAAAGTCTAGGAAGAGTTCTTGCATCCACAGCCTTAGGAGAAACATCTTGGTGAGAGACCCTCT
Source organism: Mus caroli (assembly GCF_978045245.1). Classification (NCBI taxonomy): domain Eukaryota; kingdom Metazoa; phylum Chordata; class Mammalia; order Rodentia; family Muridae; genus Mus; species Mus caroli. The sequence goes on from NW_028227263.1 coordinate 87,384,563, forward strand.
AAATTAGAGACCAAGGTGTCATGGGACCTTTCTTTTCGACTTTTGGGCATGATCTTCTAGAAAGACAAGTTGCTAATGTGCATAGGAAGGAGGTGGCAATGGGGCACATGGTGTTTTGCAAATCCACCCTAGACCCATACTCACGGGAAATGTCAAGGAGAAAATGAGTTCTTGGATGCAGAGTGAATTTGATACACTAAGATGATTCCATTCACGTGGTATCCTGGCCTGGGATAGTTCAGCACAATGGGATTTTTGAGCTTCAGTGTGGGAAGCTGTACAGGATGGTGTGAGAAGTTTTCCCAGGAAGAGATCAATGCAGGGTGGATGGCCAAAAGCAATCTCTTGTGATAGGAGGAAGTCTTCACAACAGACTAAATGAGCTCTGGACAGGTGGACAGAAATAGGTACTGGCTTCCATGGGCAAGGAAAAGTCAAGGGGTAAAAGACTGAGAGAGGGGGAGAGAGAGAGAGAGAGAGAGAGAGAGAGAGAGAGAGAGAGAGAGAGAGAGAGAGAGAGAGAGAGAGAGAGAGAGAGAGAGAGAGAGAGAGAGAGAAGTGTTATCTTCTGGGCCCAATTAAGCTTGCTACCCAGGAGCTGGAATTTTGAAGCCTCAGAGGAGTTTGACTTTGCCTCATGCAAAGACCCAGATGTATTGATCAGAGAAGGACTGGAGCCATGATGAAAGGATCAAAATTAGTTGGCTTAGATATCCAATGAGGCCCAATTTTGCCTGAGAACTTATTCAGAGCTGCATCCTCATTGTTCCTCAGCATAGCCAAGTGGACCAGTGATTGGCCTTGTTATTAGCTGTTTCGGACTGGATGCTTGGAGAGATGCTCTCTTTCCCTTGAGAACATTCTCAGGACACTGGTGGAGGTAGTTGATGGCCTGGACTTTAGGGAAAGTGTTGAGTAGCTGTATTTCAGCTCACATATCATCCTTAAGTCCTTAGAGTGAGCTGAGGACCCAGCAAGCACTGAGAGCCAAGGGCATGGCATGTTCACATCCAAGGCCTGAGAGTAAAAGCAAAGGAGATCTGGAAGGGCAGTGTGAAGAGGTTGGTAAGAGCAGGAGTGTTGAGGGTGCCTGTGAGCTATGACAAGCCCATAGTACATGGTAAGCCCATAATCCATCTGGTTTTGCATGGGTCCCACTGTAATGGTAGCATGTTCTCTGTGCTGTCTTCACAGGGTTGCATTCCCTGTCCAGCATGGTCCATGGCAACATATAGAGGAAATGGCCCCACAACTTTGGCTGAGTGTTGATGTCTTCCAACCGAGTCTCCAGCAAAGAGTTGTGGTGTGGCTGACTTGCCCTAGTTCACCTGAGTTAAAAGGTAAGGAACATGGGAATTGCTGCATGTATTCTAGGTGTCCTGGTCTTGGAGGAGCAGGGAACTGCTGCCATCTGTACGTCCAGTCCCTTCGGGATATGGAGCATGCTTAGGGCCTCTGGTTTCTCCCAGGTTTGGAGCTTCGGCCCATTGTCCCCTGGCAGTGTATGGGCAATGTCTTGCAGTCCCTTGCTCTCCCCAAAGCCAGAGCATTCCAGAGTACCGGAACCACTTTGTGCAATGCACTCCAATGTGCTTGGATCTATGATGATTCCCAGTCAAACATTCCTTGGAAAAGCTGAACAAAATGAGTGAAAATTCTGTACCGCCACTCTCATCGGGACTGAGGTCCAGCATCTTGGGTCTCCCAGGTGCTATGGGCGTCAGGCACAGGCTGCCCATCCACTCCATTGTTCTTGACTTCTTCGGGCTCTAGCCAGAGTCTGCAGAGACAGGTGTGTGCTTGCCCTACTCTGCCAAAAAGCATGGCGTAGGACACAGCAGCTCCTAAAGCTCAGGTGGCATGCTCACTTTGCTGTTGAGGAGATGCTTGGCAGATACTCAGTAGGGAGTCGTGCTAGGTCCAAGGATAGGGCCCAAGCCATTGTGGAAAGTAGACTGTGAGGCAAAAGTAGCAGTGGCAGTGGCACCAAAGTTTGGTTCTTCACATGGTAATATCTGGCAGTGGATTCAGGCTTCTCAGAAGCCCTGATATGAATTTTAACCCTGTTGCATTGCTTTAGAGAGTCAATAGATTTCAGGCTGCAGGTAGATTGTAGCTTGACCCAGTAGCAGGTAACTGAGACAATGTGACTGTGGTCTGTTCAGGTGGTGAACAGAAGCCTCTGTGTCCCTGGTGGCTTGTAAGATTCTCAGGCAATTGCCTTGGAAATAGAGAAGGAGCTAAGCAATGGAGGTGGTGACAGGCACCTCACTGGTCAGATTGCACCACATTTAAACACTTACCTGTGTACCAGGACTGATAGCACTTTGATGGACTCGGTGGAAGCATGAGACTTACAGACCTGTGTCTCAATAGGTTTTTTGAAAGAACATTTGTAGGAATCTCCTCTTGGGTAGGTTCTGTTGCTTTGGAAGTTGTTGAAGGGATATCCTTGGAATGTTTGGACTTTCTTGGCAGCCTCCTTGGCAAGGTCAAAGGGAAAGTCTAGGAAGAGTTCTTGCATCCACAGCCTTAGGAGAAACATCTTGGTGAGAGACCCTCTAAATTAGAGACCAAGGTGTCATGGGACCTTTCTTTTCGACTTTTGGGCATGATCTTCTAGAAAGACAAGTTGCTAATGTGCATAGGAAGGAGGTGGCAATGGGGCACATGGTGTTTTGCAAATCCACCCTAGACCCATACTCACGGGAAATGTCAAGGAGAAAATGAGTTCTTGGATGCAGAGTGAATTTGATACACTAAGATGATTCCATTCACGTGGTATCCTGGCCTGGGATAGTTCAGCACAATGGGATTTTTGAGCTTCAGTGTGGGAAGCTGTACAGGATGGTGTGAGAAGTTTTCCCAGGAAGAGATCAATGCAGGGTGGATGGCCAAAAGCAATCTCTTGTGATAGGAGGAAGTCTTCACAACAGACTAAATGAGCTCTGGACAGGTGGACAGAAATAGGTACTGGCTTCCATGGGCAAGGAAAAGTCAAGGGGTAAAAGACTGAGAGAGGGGGAGAGAGAGAGAGAGAGAGAGAGAGAGAGAGAGAGAGAGAGAGAGAGAGAGAGAGAGAGAGAGAGAGAGAGAGAGAGAGAGAGAGAGAGAGAAGTGTTATCTTCTGGGCCCAATTAAGCTTGCTACCCAGGAGCTGGAATTTTGAAGCCTCAGAGGAGTTTGACTTTGCCTCATGCAAAGACCCAGATGTATTGATCAGAGAAGGACTGGAGCCATGATGAAAGGATCAAAATTAGTTGGCTTAGATATCCAATGAGGCCCAATTTTGCCTGAGAACTTATTCAGAGCTGCATCCTCATTGTTCCTCAGCATAGCCAAGTGGACCAGTGATTGGCCTTGTTATTAGCTGTTTCGGACTGGATGCTTGGAGAGATGCTCTCTTTCCCTTGAGAACATTCTCAGGACACTGGTGGAGGTAGTTGATGGCCTGGACTTTAGGGAAAGTGTTGAGTAGCTGTATTTCAGCTCACATATCATCCTTAAGTCCTTAGAGTGAGCTGAGGACCCAGCAAGCACTGAGAGCCAAGGGCATGGCATGTTCACATCCAAGGCCTGAGAGTAAAAGCAAAGGAGATCTGGAAGGGCAGTGTGAAGAGGTTGGTAAGAGCAGGAGTGTTGAGGGTGCCTGTGAGCTATGACAAGCCCATAGTACATGGTAAGCCCATAATCCATCTGGTTTTGCATGGGTCCCACTGTAATGGTAGCATGTTCTCTGTGCTGTCTTCACAGGGTTGCATTCCCTGTCCAGCATGGTCCATGGCAACATATAGAGGAAATGGCCCCACAACTTTGGCTGAGTGTTGATGTCTTCCAACCGAGTCTCCAGCAAAGAGTTGTGGTGTGGCTGACTTGCCCTAGTTCACCTGAGTTAAAAGGTAAGGAACATGGGAATTGCTGCATGTATTCTAGGTGTCCTGGTCTTGGAGGAGCAGGGAACTGCTGCCATCTGTACGTCCAGTCCCTTCGGGATATGGAGCATGCTTAGGGCCTCTGGTTTCTCCCAGGTTTGGAGCTTCGGCCCATTGTCCCCTGGCAGTGTATGGGCAATGTCTTGCAGTCCCTTGCTCTCCCCAAAGCCAGAGCATTCCAGAGTACCGGAACCACTTTGTGCAATGCACTCCAATGTGCTTGGATCTATGATGATTCCCAGTCAAACATTCCTTGGAAAAGCTGAACAAAATGAGTGAAAATTCTGTACCGCCACTCTCATCGGGACTGAGGTCCAGCATCTTGGGTCTCCCAGGTGCTATGGGCGTCAGGCACAGGCTGCCCATCCACTCCATTGTTCTTGACTTCTTCGGGCTCTAGCCAGAGTCTGCAGAGACAGGTGTGTGCTTGCCCTACTCTGCCAAAAAGCATGGCGTAGGACACAGCAGCTCCTAAAGCTCAGGTGGCATGCTCACTTTGCTGTTGAGGAGATGCTTGGCAGATACTCAGTAGGGAGTCGTGCTAGGTCCAAGGATAGGGCCCAAGCCATTGTGGAAAGTAGACTGTGAGGCAAAAGTAGCAGTGGCAGTGGCACCAAAGTTTGGTTCTTCACATGGTAATATCTGGCAGTGGATTCAGGCTTCTCAGAAGCCCTGATATGAATTTTAACCCTGTTGCATTGCTTTAGAGAGTCAATAGATTTCAGGCTGCAGGTAGATTGTAGCTTGACCCAGTAGCAGGTAACTGAGACAATGTGACTGTGGTCTGTTCAGGTGGTGAACAGAAGCCTCTGTGTCCCTGGTGGCTTGTAAGATTCTCAGGCAATTGCCTTGGAAATAGAGAAGGAGCTAAGCAATGGAGGTGGTGACAGGCACCTCACTGGTCAGATTGCACCACATTTAAACACTTACCTGTGTACCAGGACTGATAGCACTTTGATGGACTCGGTGGAAGCATGAGACTTACAGACCTGTGTCTCAATAGGTTTTTTGAAAGAACATTTGTAGGAATCTCCTCTTGGGTAGGTTCTGTTGCTTTGGAAGTTGTTGAAGGGATATCCTTGGAATGTTTGGACTTTCTTGGCAGCCTCCTTGGCAAGGTCAAAGGGAAAGTCTAGGAAGAGTTCTTGCATCCACAGCCTTAGGAGAAACATCTTGGTGAGAGACCCTCTAAATTAGAGACCAAGGTGTCATGGGACCTTTCTTTTCGACTTTTGGGCATGATCTTCTAGAAAGACAAGTTGCTAATGTGCATAGGAAGGAGGTGGCAATGGGGCACATGGTGTTTTGCAAATCCACCCTAGACCCATACTCACGGGAAATGTCAAGGAGAAAATGAGTTCTTGGATGCAGAGTGAATTTGATACACTAAGATGATTCCATTCACGTGGTATCCTGGCCTGGGATAGTTCAGCACAATGGGATTTTTGAGCTTCAGTGTGGGAAGCTGTACAGGATGGTGTGAGAAGTTTTCCCAGGAAGAGATCAATGCAGGGTGGATGGCCAAAAGCAATCTCTTGTGATAGGAGGAAGTCTTCACAACAGACTAAATGAGCTCTGGACAGGTGGACAGAAATAGGTACTGGCTTCCATGGGCAAGGAAAAGTCAAGGGGTAAAAGACTGAGAGAGGGGGAGAGAGAGAGAGAGAGAGAGAGAGAGAGAGAGAGAGAGAGAGAGAGAGAGAGAGAGAGAGAGAGAGAGAGAGAGAGAGAGAGAGAGAGAGAGAGAGAGAAGTGTTATCTTCTGGGCCCAATTAAGCTTGCTACCCAGGAGCTGGAATTTTGAAGCCTCAGAGGAGTTTGACTTTGCCTCATGCAAAGACCCAGATGTATTGATCAGAGAAGGACTGGAGCCATGATGAAAGGATCAAAATTAGTTGGCTTAGATATCCAATGAGGCCCAATTTTGCCTGAGAACTTATTCAGAGCTGCATCCTCATTGTTCCTCAGCATAGCCAAGTGGACCAGTGATTGGCCTTGTTATTAGCTGTTTCGGACTGGATGCTTGGAGAGATGCTCTCTTTCCCTTGAGAACATTCTCAGGACACTGGTGGAGGTAGTTGATGGCCTGGACTTTAGGGAAAGTGTTGAGTAGCTGTATTTCAGCTCACATATCATCCTTAAGTCCTTAGAGTGAGCTGAGGACCCCAGCAAGCACTGAGAGCCAAGGGCATGGCATGTTCACATCCAAGGCCTGAGAGTAAAAGCAAAGGAGATCTGGAAGGGCAGTGTGAAGAGGTTGGTAAGAGCAGGAGTGTTGAGGGTGCCTGTGAGCTATGACAAGCCCATAGTACATGGTAAGCCCATAATCCATCTGGTTTTGCATGGGTCCCACTGTAATGGTAGCATGTTCTCTGTGCTGTCTTCACAGGGTTGCATTCCCTGTCCAGCATGGTCCATGGCAACATATAGAGGAAATGGCCCCACAACTTTGGCTGAGTGTTGATGTCTTCCAACCGAGTCTCCAGCAAAGAGTTGTGGTGTGGCTGACTTGCCCTAGTTCACCTGAGTTAAAAGGTAAGGAACATGGGAATTGCTGCATGTATTCTAGGTGTCCTGGTCTTGGAGGAGCAGGGAACTGCTGCCATCTGTACGTCCAGTCCCTTCGGGATATGGAGCATGCTTAGGGCCTCTGGTTTCTCCCAGGTTTGGAGCTTCGGCCCATTGTCCCCTGGCAGTGTATGGGCAATGTCTTGCAGTCCCTTGCTCTCCCCAAAGCCAGAGCATTCCAGAGTACCGGAACCACTTTGTGCAATGCACTCCAATGTGCTTGGATCTATGATGATTCCCAGTCAAACATTCCTTGGAAAAGCTGAACAAAATGAGTGAAAATTCTGTACCGCCACTCTCATCGGGACTGAGGTCCAGCATCTTGGGTCTCCCAGGTGCTATGGGCGTCAGGCACAGGCTGCCCATCCACTCCATTGTTCTTGACTTCTTCGGGCTCTAGCCAGAGTCTGCAGAGACAGGTGTGTGCTTGCCCTACTCTGCCAAAAAGCATGGCGTAGGACACAGCAGCTCCTAAAGCTCAGGTGGCATGCTCACTTTGCTGTTGAGGAGATGCTTGGCAGATACTCAGTAGGGAGTCGTGCTAGGTCCAAGGATAGGGCCCAAGCCATTGTGGAAAGTAGACTGTGAGGCAAAAGTAGCAGTGGCAGTGGCACCAAAGTTTGGTTCTTCACATGGTAATATCTGGCAGTGGATTCAGGCTTCTCAGAAGCCCTGATATGAATTTTAACCCTGTTGCATTGCTTTAGAGAGTCAATAGATTTCAGGCTGCAGGTAGATTGTAGCTTGACCCAGTAGCAGGTAACTGAGACAATGTGACTGTGGTCTGTTCAGGTGGTGAACAGAAGCCTCTGTGTCCCTGGTGGCTTGTAAGATTCTCAGGCAATTGCCTTGGAAATAGAGAAGGAGCTAAGCAATGGAGGTGGTGACAGGCACCTCACTGGTCAGATTGCACCACATTTAAACACTTACCTGTGTACCAGGACTGATAGCACTTTGATGGACTCGGTGGAAGCATGAGACTTACAGACCTGTGTCTCAATAGGTTTTTTGAAAGAACATTTGTAGGAATCTCCTCTTGGGTAGGTTCTGTTGCTTTGGAAGTTGTTGAAGGGATATCCTTGGAATGTTTGGACTTTCTTGGCAGCCTCCTTGGCAAGGTCAAAGGGAAAGTCTAGGAAGAGTTCTTGCATCCACAGCCTTAGGAGAAACATCTTGGTGAGAGACCCTCTAAATTAGAGACCAAGGTGTCATGGGACCTTTCTTTTCGACTTTTGGGCATGATCTTCTAGAAAGACAAGTTGCTAATGTGCATAGGAAGGAGGTGGCAATGGGGCACATGGTGTTTTGCAAATCCACCCTAGACCCATACTCACGGGAAATGTCAAGGAGAAAATGAGTTCTTGGATGCAGAGTGAATTTGATACACTAAGATGATTCCATTCACGTGGTATCCTGGCCTGGGATAGTTCAGCACAATGGGATTTTTGAGCTTCAGTGTGGGAAGCTGTACAGGATGGTGTGAGAAGTTTTCCCAGGAAGAGATCAATGCAGGGTGGATGGCCAAAAGCAATCTCTTGTGATAGGAGGAAGTCTTCACAACAGACTAAATGAGCTCTGGACAGGTGGACAGAAATAGGTACTGGCTTCCATGGGCAAGGAAAAGTCAAGGGGTAAAAGACTGAGAGAGGGGGAGAGAGAGAGAGAGAGAGAGAGAGAGAGAGAGAGAGAGAGAGAGAGAGAGAGAGAGAGAGAGAGAGAGAGAGAGAGAGAGAGAGAGAGAGAGAGAGAGAAGTGTTATCTTCTGGGCCCAATTAAGCTTGCTACCCAGGAGCTGGAATTTTGAAGCCTCAGAGGAGTTTGACTTTGCCTCATGCAAAGACCCAGATGTATTGATCAGAGAAGGACTGGAGCCATGATGAAAGGATCAAAATTAGTTGGCTTAGATATCCAATGAGGCCCAATTTTGCCTGAGAACTTATTCAGAGCTGCATCCTCATTGTTCCTCAGCATAGCCAAGTGGACCAGTGATTGGCCTTGTTATTAGCTGTTTCGGACTGGATGCTTGGAGAGATGCTCTCTTTCCCTTGAGAACATTCTCAGGACACTGGTGGAGGTAGTTGATGGCCTGGACTTTAGGGAAAGTGTTGAGTAGCTGTATTTCAGCTCACATATCATCCTTAAGTCCTTAGAGTGAGCTGAGGACCCAGCAAGCACTGAGAGCCAAGGGCATGGCATGTTCACATCCAAGGCCTGAGAGTAAAAGCAAAGGAGATCTGGAAGGGCAGTGTGAAGAGGTTGGTAAGAGCAGGAGTGTTGAGGGTGCCTGTGAGCTATGACAAGCCCATAGTACATGGTAAGCCCATAATCCATCTGGTTTTGCATGGGTCCCACTGTAATGGTAGCATGTTCTCTGTGCTGTCTTCACAGGGTTGCATTCCCTGTCCAGCATGGTCCATGGCAACATATAGAGGAAATGGCCCCACAACTTTGGCTGAGTGTTGATGTCTTCCAACCGAGTCTCCAGCAAAGAGTTGTGGTGTGGCTGACTTGCCCTAGTTCACCTGAGTTAAAAGGTAAGGAACATGGGAATTGCTGCATGTATTCTAGGTGTCCTGGTCTTGGAGGAGCAGGGAACTGCTGCCATCTGTACGTCCAGTCCCTTCGGGATATGGAGCATGCTTAGGGCCTCTGGTTTCTCCCAGGTTTGGAGCTTCGGCCCATTGTCCCCTGGCAGTGTATGGGCAATGTCTTGCAGTCCCTTGCTCTCCCCAAAGCCAGAGCATTCCAGAGTACCGGAACCACTTTGTGCAATGCACTCCAATGTGCTTGGATCTATGATGATTCCCAGTCAAACATTCCTTGGAAAAGCTGAACAAAATGAGTGAAAATTCTGTACCGCCACTCTCATCGGGACTGAGGTCCAGCATCTTGGGTCTCCCAGGTGCTATGGGCGTCAGGCACAGGCTGCCCATCCACTCCATTGTTCTTGACTTCTTCGGGCTCTAGCCAGAGTCTGCAGAGACAGGTGTGTGCTTGCCCTACTCTGCCAAAAAGCATGGCGTAGGACACAGCAGCTCCTAAAGCTCAGGTGGCATGCTCACTTTGCTGTTGAGGAGATGCTTGGCAGATACTCATTAGGGAGTCGTGCTAGGTCCAAGGATAGGGCCCAAGCCATTGTGGAAAGTAGACTGTGAGGCAAAAGTAGCAGTGGCAGTGGCACCAAAGTTTGGTTCTTCACATGGTAATATCTGGCAGTGGATTCAGGCTTCTCAGAAGCCCTGATATGAATTTTAACCCTGTTGCATTGCTTTAGAGAGTCAATAGATTTCAGGCTGCAGGTAGATTGTAGCTTGACCCAGTAGCAGGTAACTGAGACAATGTGACTGTGGTCTGTTCAGGTGGTGAACAGAAGCCTCTGTGTCCCTGGTGGCTTGTAAGATTCTCAGGCAATTGCCTTGGAAATAGAGAAGGAGCTAAGCAATGGAGGTGGTGACAGGCACCTCACTGGTCAGATTGCACCACATTTAAACACTTACCTGTGTACCAGGACTGATAGCACTTTGATGGACTCGGTGGAAGCATGAGACTTACAGACCTGTGTCTCAATAGGTTTTTTGAAAGAACATTTGTAGGAATCTCCTCTTGGGTAGGTTCTGTTGCTTTGGAAGTTGTTGAAGGGATATCCTTGGAATGTTTGGACTTTCTTGGCAGCCTCCTTGGCAAGGTCAAAGGGAAAGTCTAGGAAGAGTTCTTGCATCCACAGCCTTAGGAGAAACATCTTGGTGAGAGACCCTCTAAATTAGAGACCAAGGTGTCATGGGACCTTTCTTTTCGACTTTTGGGCATGATCTTCTAGAAAGACAAGTTGCTAATGTGCATAGGAAGGAGGTGGCAATGGGGCACATGGTGTTTTGCAAATCCACCCTAGACCCATACTCACGGGAAATGTCAAGGAGAAAATGAGTTCTTGGATGCAGAGTGAATTTGATACACTAAGATGATTCCATTCACGTGGTATCCTGGCCTGGGATAGTTCAGCACAATGGGATTTTTGAGCTTCAGTGTGGGAAGCTGTACAGGATGGTGTGAGAAGTTTTCCCAGGAAGAGATCAATGCAGGGTGGATGGCCAAAAGCAATCTCTTGTGATAGGAGGAAGTCTTCACAACAGACTAAATGAGCTCTGGACAGGTGGACAGAAATAGGTACTGGCTTCCATGGGCAAGGAAAAGTCAAGGGGTAAAAGACTGAGAGAGGGGGAGAGAGAGAGAGAGAGAGAGAGAGAGAGAGAGAGAGAGAGAGAGAGAGAGAGAGAGAGAGAGAGAGAGAGAGAGAGAGAGAGAGAGAGAGAGAGAAGTGTTATCTTCTGGGCCCAATTAAGCTTGCTACCCAGGAGCTGGAATTTTGAAGCCTCAGAGGAGTTTGACTTTGCCTCATGCAAAGACCCAGATGTATTGATCAGAGAAGGACTGGAGCCATGATGAAAGGATCAAAATTAGTTGGCTTAGATATCCAATGAGGCCCAATTTTGCCTGAGAACTTATTCAGAGCTGCATCCTCATTGTTCCTCAGCATAGCCAAGTGGACCAGTGATTGGCCTTGTTATTAGCTGTTTCGGACTGGATGCTTGGAGAGATGCTCTCTTTCCCTTGAGAACATTCTCAGGACACTGGTGGAGGTAGTTGATGGCCTGGACTTTAGGGAAAGTGTTGAGTAGCTGTATTTCAGCTCACATATCATCCTTAAGTCCTTAGAGTGAGCTGAGGACCCAGCAAGCACTGAGAGCCAAGGGCATGGCATGTTCACATCCAAGGCCTGAGAGTAAAAGCAAAGGAGATCTGGAAGGGCAGTGTGAAGAGGTTGGTAAGAGCAGGAGTGTTGAGGGTGCCTGTGAGCTATGACAAGCCCATAGTACATGGTAAGCCCATAATCCATCTGGTTTTGCATGGGTCCCACTGTAATGGTAGCATGTTCTCTGTGCTGTCTTCACAGGGTTGCATTCCCTGTCCAGCATGGTCCATGGCAACATATAGAGGAAATGGCCCCACAACTTTGGCTGAGTGTTGATGTCTTCCAACCGAGTCTCCAGCAAAGAGTTGTGGTGTGGCTGACTTGCCCTAGTTCACCTGAGTTAAAAGGTAAGGAACATGGGAATTGCTGCATGTATTCTAGGTGTCCTGGTCTTGGAGGAGCAGGGAACTGCTGCCATCTGTACGTCCAGTCCCTTCGGGATATGGAGCATGCTTAGGGCCTCTGGTTTCTCCCAGGTTTGGAGCTTCGGCCCATTGTCCCCTGGCAGTGTATGGGCAATGTCTTGCAGTCCCTTGCTCTCCCCAAAGCCAGAGCATTCCAGAGTACCGGAACCACTTTGTGCAATGCACTCCAATGTGCTTGGATCTATGATGATTCCCAGTCAAACATTCCTTGGAAAAGCTGAACAAAATGAGTGAAAATTCTGTACCGCCACTCTCATCGGGACTGAGGTCCAGCATCTTGGGTCTCCCAGGTGCTATGGGCGTCAGGCACAGGCTGCCCATCCACTCCATTGTTCTTGACTTCTTCGGGCTCTAGCCAGAGTCTGCAGAGACAGGTGTGTGCTTGCCCTACTCTGCCAAAAAGCATGGCGTAGGACACAGCAGCTCCTAAAGCTCAGGTGGCATGCTCACTTTGCTGTTGAGGAGATGCTTGGCAGATACTCATTAGGGAGTCGTGCTAGGTCCAAGGATAGGGCCCAAGCCATTGTGGAAAGTAGACTGTGAGGCAAAAGTAGCAGTGGCAGTGGCACCAAAGTTTGGTTCTTCACATGGTAATATCTGGCAGTGGATTCAGGCTTCTCAGAAGCCCTGATATGAATTTTAACCCTGTTGCATTGCTTTAGAGAGTCAATAGATTTCAGGCTGCAGGTAGATTGTAGCTTGACCCAGTAGCAGGTAACTGAGACAATGTGACTGTGGTCTGTTCAGGTGGTGAACAGAAGCCTCTGTGTCCCTGGTGGCTTGTAAGATTCTCAGGCAATTGCCTTGGAAATAGAGAAGGAGCTAAGCAATGGAGGTGGTGACAGGCACCTCACTGGTCAGATTGCACCACATTTAAACACTTACCTGTGTACCAGGACTGATAGCACTTTGATGGACTCGGTGGAAGCATGAGACTTACAGACCTGTGTCTCAATAGGTTTTTTGAAAGAACATTTGTAGGAATCTCCTCTTGGGTAGGTTCTGTTGCTTTGGAAGTTGTTGAAGGGATATCCTTGGAATGTTTGGACTTTCTTGGCAGCCTCCTTGGCAAGGTCAAAGGGAAAGTCTAGGAAGAGTTCTTGCATCCACAGCCTTAGGAGAAACATCTTGGTGAGAGACCCTCTAAATTAGAGACCAAGGTGTCATGGGACCTTTCTTTTCGACTTTTGGGCATGATCTTCTAGAAAGACAAGTTGCTAATGTGCATAGGAAGGAGGTGGCAATGGGGCACATGGTGTTTTGCAAATCCACCCTAGACCCATACTCACGGGAAATGTCAAGGAGAAAATGAGTTCTTGGATGCAGAGTGAATTTGATACACTAAGATGATTCCATTCACGTGGTATCCTGGCCTGGGATAGTTCAGCACAATGGGATTTTTGAGCTTCAGTGTGGGAAGCTGTACAGGATGGTGTGAGAAGTTTTCCCAGGAAGAGATCAATGCAGGGTGGATGGCCAAAAGCAATCTCTTGTGATAGGAGGAAGTCTTCACAACAGACTAAATGAGCTCTGGACAGGTGGACAGAAATAGGTACTGGCTTCCATGGGCAAGGAAAAGTCAAGGGGTAAAAGACTGAGAGAGGGGGAGAGAGAGAGAGAGAGAGAGAGAGAGAGAGAGAGAGAGAGAGAGAGAGAGAGAGAGAGAGAGAGAGAGAGAGAGAGAGAGAGAGAAGTGTTATCTTCTGGGCCCAATTAAGCTTGCTACCCAGGAGCTGGAATTTTGAAGCCTCAGAGGAGTTTGACTTTGCCTCATGCAAAGACCCAGATGTATTGATCAGAGAAGGACTGGAGCCATGATGAAAGGATCAAAATTAGTTGGCTTAGATATCCAATGAGGCCCAATTTTGCCTGAGAACTTATTCAGAGCTGCATCCTCATTGTTCCTCAGCATAGCCAAGTGGACCAGTGATTGGCCTTGTTATTAGCTGTTTCGGACTGGATGCTTGGAGAGATGCTCTCTTTCCCTTGAGAACATTCTCAGGACACTGGTGGAGGTAGTTGATGGCCTGGACTTTAGGGAAAGTGTTGAGTAGCTGTATTTCAGCTCACATATCATCCTTAAGTCCTTAGAGTGAGCTGAGGACCCAGCAAGCACTGAGAGCCAAGGGCATGGCATGTTCACATCCAAGGCCTGAGAGTAAAAGCAAAGGAGATCTGGAAGGGCAGTGTGAAGAGGTTGGTAAGAGCAGGAGTGTTGAGGGTGCCTGTGAGCTATGACAAGCCCATAGTACATGGTAAGCCCATAATCCATCTGGTTTTGCATGGGTCCCACTGTAATGGTAGCATGTTCTCTGTGCTGTCTTCACAGGGTTGCATTCCCTGTCCAGCATGGTCCATGGCAACATATAGAGGAAATGGCCCCACAACTTTGGCTGAGTGTTGATGTCTTCCAACCGAGTCTCCAGCAAAGAGTTGTGGTGTGGCTGACTTGCCCTAGTTCACCTGAGTTAAAAGGTAAGGAACATGGGAATTGCTGCATGTATTCTAGGTGTCCTGGTCTTGGAGGAGCAGGGAACTGCTGCCATCTGTACGTCCAGTCCCTTCGGGATATGGAGCATGCTTAGGGCCTCTGGTTTCTCCCAGGTTTGGAGCTTCGGCCCATTGTCCCCTGGCAGTGTATGGGCAATGTCTTGCAGTCCCTTGCTCTCCCCAAAGCCAGAGCATTCCAGAGTACCGGAACCACTTTGTGCAATGCACTCCAATGTGCTTGGATCTATGATGATTCCCAGTCAAACATTCCTTGGAAAAGCTGAACAAAATGAGTGAAAATTCTGTACCGCCACTCTCATCGGGACTGAGGTCCAGCATCTTGGGTCTCCCAGGTGCTATGGGCGTCAGGCACAGGCTGCCCATCCACTCCATTGTTCTTGACTTCTTCGGGCTCTAGCCAGAGTCTGCAGAGACAGGTGTGTGCTTGCCCTACTCTGCCAAAAAGCATGGCGTAGGACACAGCAGCTCCTAAAGCTCAGGTGGCATGCTCACTTTGCTGTTGAGGAGATGCTTGGCAGATACTCAGTAGGGAGTCGTGCTAGGTCCAAGGATAGGGCCCAAGCCATTGTGGAAAGTAGACTGTGAGGCAAAAGTAGCAGTGGCAGTGGCACCAAAGTTTGGTTCTTCACATGGTAATATCTGGCAGTGGATTCAGGCTTCTCAGAAGCCCTGATATGAATTTTAACCCTGTTGCATTGCTTTAGAGAGTCAATAGATTTCAGGCTGCAGGTAGATTGTAGCTTGACCCAGTAGCAGGTAACTGAGACAATGTGACTGTGGTCTGTTCAGGTGGTGAACAGAAGCCTCTGTGTCCCTGGTGGCTTGTAAGATTCTCAGGCAATTGCCTTGGAAATAGAGAAGGAGCTAAGCAATGGAGGTGGTGACAGGCACCTCACTGGTCAGATTGCACCACATTTAAACACTTACCTGTGTACCAGGACTGATAGCACTTTGATGGACTCGGTGGAAGCATGAGACTTACAGACCTGTGTCTCAATAGGTTTTTTGAAAGAACATTTGTAGGAATCTCCTCTTGGGTAGGTTCTGTTGCTTTGGAAGTTGTTGAAGGGATATCCTTGGAATGTTTGGACTTTCTTGGCAGCCTCCTTGGCAAGGTCAAAGGGAAAGTCTAGGAAGAGTTCTTGCATCCACAGCCTTAGGAGAAACATCTTGGTGAGAGACCCTCTAAATTAGAGACCAAGGTGTCATGGGACCTCTCTTTTCGACTTTTGGGCATGATCTTCTAGAAAGACAAGTTGCTAATGTGCATAGGAAGGAGGTGGCAATGGGGCACATGGTGTTTTGCAAATCCACCCTAGACCCATACTCACGGGAAATGTCAAGGAGAAAATGAGTTCTTGGATGCAGAGTGAATTTGATACACTAAGATGATTCCATTCACGTGGTATCCTGGCCTGGGATAGTTCAGCACAATGGGATTTTTGAGCTTCAGTGTGGGAAGCTGTACAGGATGGTGTGAGAAGTTTTCCCAGGAAGAGATCAATGCAGGGTGGATGGCCAAAAGCAATCTCTTGTGATAGGAGGAAGTCTTCACAACAGACTAAATGAGCTCTGGACAGGTGGACAGAAATAGGTACTGGCTTCCATGGGCAAGGAAAAGTCAAGGGGTAAAAGACTGAGAGAGGGAGAGAGAGAGAGAGAGAGAGAGATAGAGAGAGAGAGAGAGAGAGAGAGAGAGAGAGAGAGAGAGAGAGAGAGAGAGAGAGAGAGAGAGAGAGAGAGAGAGAGAGAAGTGTTATCTTCTGGGCCCAATTAAGCTTGCTACCCAGGAGCTGGAATTTTGAAGCCTCAGAGGAGTTTGACTTTGCCTCATGCAAAGACCCAGATGTATTGATCAGAGAAGGACTGGAGCCATGATGAAAGGATCAAAATTAGTTGGCTTAGATATCCAATGAGGCCCAATTTTGCCTGAGAACTTATTCAGAGCTGCATCCTCATTGTTCCTCAGCATAGCCAAGTGGACCAGTGATTGGCCTTGTTATTAGCTGTTTCGGACTGGATGCTTGGAGAGATGCTCTCTTTCCCTTGAGAACATTCTCAGGACACTGGTGGAGGTAGTTGATGGCCTGGACTTTAGGGAAAGTGTTGAGTAGCTGTATTTCAGCTCACATATCATCCTTAAGTCCTTAGAGTGAGCTGAGGACCCAGCAAGCACTGAGAGCCAAGGGCATGGCATGTTCACATCCAAGGCCTGAGAGTAAAAGCAAAGGAGATCTGGAAGGGCAGTGTGAAGAGGTTGGTAAGAGCAGGAGTGTTGAGGGTGCCTGTGAGCTATGACAAGCCCATAGTACATGGTAAGCCCATAATCCATCTGGTTTTGCATGGGTCCCACTGTAATGGTAGCATGTTCTCTGTGCTGTCTTCACAGGGTTGCATTCCCTGTCCAGCATGGTCCATGGCAACATATAGAGGAAATGGCCCCACAACTTTGGCTGAGTGTTGATGTCTTCCAACCGAGTCTCCAGCAAAGAGTTGTGGTGTGGCTGACTTGCCCTAGTTCACCTGAGTTAAAAGGTAAGGAACATGGGAATTGCTGCATGTATTCTAGGTGTCCTGGTCTTGGAGGAGCAGGGAACTGCTGCCATCTGTACGTCCAGTCCCTTCGGGATATGGAGCATGCTTAGGGCCTCTGGTTTCTCCCAGGTTTGGAGCTTCGGCCCATTGTCCCCTGGCAGTGTATGGGCAATGTCTTGCAGTCCCTTGCTCTCCCCAAAGCCAGAGCATTCCAGAGTACCGGAACCACTTTGTGCAATGCACTCCAATGTGCTTGGATCTATGATGATTCCCAGTCAAACATTCCTTGGAAAAGCTGAACAAAATGAGTGAAAATTCTGTACCGCCACTCTCATCGGGACTGAGGTCCAGCATCTTGGGTCTCCCAGGTGCTATGGGCGTCAGGCACAGGCTGCCCATCCACTCCATTGTTCTTGACTTCTTCGGGCTCTAGCCAGAGTCTGCAGAGACAGGTGTGTGCTTGCCCTACTCTGCCAAAAAGCATGGCGTAGGACACAGCAGCTCCTAAAGCTCAGGTGGCATGCTCACTTTGCTGTTGAGGAGATGCTTGGCAGATACTCAGTAGGGAGTCGTGCTAGGTCCAAGGATAGGGCCCAAGCCATTGTGGAAAGTAGACTGTGAGGCAAAAGTAGCAGTGGCAGTGGCACCAAAGTTTGGTTCTTCACATGGTAATATCTGGCAGTGGATTCAGGCTTCTCAGAAGCCCTGATATGAATTTTAACCCTGTTGCATTGCTTTAGAGAGTCAATAGATTTCAGGCTGCAGGTAGATTGTAGCTTGACCCAGTAGCAGGTAACTGAGACAATGTGACTGTGGTCTGTTCAGGTGGTGAACAGAAGCCTCTGTGTCCCTGGTGGCTTGTAAGATTCTCAGGCAATTGCCTTGGAAATAGAGAAGGAGCTAAGCAATGGAGGTGGTGACAGGCACCTCACTGGTCAGATTGCACCACATTTAAACACTTACCTGTGTACCAGGACTGATAGCACTTTGATGGACTCGGTGGAAGCATGAGACTTACAGACCTGTGTCTCAATAGGTTTTTTGAAAGAACATTTGTAGGAATCTCCTCTTGGGTAGGTTCTGTTGCTTTGGAAGTTGTTGAAGGGATATCCTTGGAATGTTTGGACTTTCTTAGCAGCCTCCTTGGCAAGGTCAAAGGGAAAGTCTAGGAAGAGTTCTTGCATCCACAGCCTTAGGAGAAACATCTTGGTGAGAGACCCTCTAAATTAGAGACCAAGGTGTCATGGGACCTTTCTTTTCGACTTTTGGGCATGATCTTCTAGAAAGACAAGTTGCTAATGTGCATAGGAAGGAGGTGGCAATGGGGCACATGGTGTTTTGCAAATCCACCCTAGACCCATACTCACGGGAAATGTCAAGGAGAAAATGAGTTCTTGGATGCAGAGTGAATTTGATACACTAAGATGATTCCATTCACGTGGTATCCTGGCCTGGGATAGTTCAGCACAATGGGATTTTTGAGCTTCAGTGTGGGAAGCTGTACAGGATGGTGTGAGAAGTTTTCCCAGGAAGAGATCAATGCAGGGTGGATGGCCAAAAGCAATCTCTTGTGATAGGAGGAAGTCTTCACAACAGACTAAATGAGCTCTGGACAGGTGGACAGAAATAGGTACTGGCTTCCATGGGCAAGGAAAAGTCAAGGGGTAAAAGACTGAGAGAGGGGGAGAGAGAGAGAGAGAGAGAGAGAGAGAGAGAGAGAGAGAGAGAGAGAGAGAGAGAGAGAGAGAGAGAGAGAGAGAGAGAGAGAGAGAGAGAGAAGTGTTAACTTCTGGGCTCAATTAAGCTTGCTACCCAGGAGCTGGAATTTTGAAGCCTCAGAGGAGTTTGACTTTGCCTCATGCAAAGACCCAGATGTATTGATCAGAGAAGGACTGGAGCCATGATGAAAGGATCAAAATTAGTTGGCTTAGATATCCAATGAGGCCCAATTTTGCCTGAGAACTTATTCAGAGCTGCATCCTCATTGTTCCTCAGCATAGCCAAGTGGACCAGTGATTGGCCTTGTTATTAGCTGTTTCGGACTGGATGCTTGGAGAGATGCTCTCTTTCCCTTGAGAACATTCTCAGGACACTGGTGGAGGTAGTTGATGGCCTGGACTTTAGGGAAAGTGTTGAGTAGCTGTATTTCAGCTCACATATCATCCTTAAGTCCTTAGAGTGAGCTGAGGACCCAGCAAGCACTGAGAGCCAAGGGCATGGCATGTTCACATCCAAGGCCTGAGAGTAAAAGCAAAGGAGATCTGGAAGGGCAGTGTGAAGAGGTTGGTAAGAGCAGGAGTGTTGAGGGTGCCTGTGAGCTATGACAAGCCCATAGTACATGGTAAGCCCATAATCCATCTGGTTTTGCATGGGTCCCACTGTAATGGTAGCATGTTCTCTGTGCTGTCTTCACAGGGTTGCATTCCCTGTCCAGCATGGTCCATGGCAACATATAGAGGAAATGGCCCCACAACTTTGGCTGAGTGTTGATGTCTTCCAACCGAGTCTCCAGCAAAGAGTTGTGGTGTGGCTGACTTGCCCTAGTTCACCTGAGTTAAAAGGTAAGGAACATGGGAATTGCTGCATGTATTCTAGGTGTCCTGGTCTTGGAGGAGCAGGGAACTGCTGCCATCTGTACGTCCAGTCCCTTCGGGATATGGAGCATGCTTAGGGCCTCTGGTTTCTCCCAGGTTTGGAGCTTCGGCCCATTGTCCCCTGGCAGTGTATGGGCAATGTCTTGCAGTCCCTTGCTCTCCCCAAAGCCAGAGCATTCCAGAGTACCGGAACCACTTTGTGCAATGCACTCCAATGTGCTTGGATCTATGGTGATTCCCAGTCAAACATTCCTTGGAAAAGCTGAACAAAATGAGTGAAAATTCTGTACCGCCACTCTCATCGGGACTGAGGTCCAGCATCTTGGGTCTCCCAGGTGCTATGGGCGTCAGGCACAGGCTGCCCATCCACTCCATTGTTCTTGACTTCTTCGGGCTCTAGCCAGAGTCTGCAGAGACAGGTGTGTGCTTGCCCTACTCTGCCAAAAAGCATGGCGTAGGACACAGCAGCTCCTAAAGCTCAGGTGGCATGCTCACTTTGCTGTTGAGGAGATGCTTGGCAGATACTCAGTAGGGAGTCGTGCTAGGTCCAAGGATAGGGCCCAAGCCATTGTGGAAAGTAGACTGTGAGGCAAAAGTAGCAGTGGCAGTGGCACCAAAGTTTGGTTCTTCACATGGTAATATCTGGCAGTGGATTCAGGCTTCTCAGAAGCCCTGATATGAATTTTAACCCTGTTGCATTGCTTTAGAGAGTCAATAGATTTCAGGCTGCAGGTAGATTGTAGCTTGACCCAGTAGCAGGTAACTGAGACAATGTGACTGTGGTCTGTTCAGGTGGTGAACAGAAGCCTCTGTGTCCCTGGTGGCTTGTAAGATTCTCAGGCAATTGCCTTGGAAATAGAGAAGGAGCTAAGCAATGGAGGTGGTGACAGGCACCTCACTGGTCAGATTGCACCACATTTAAACACTTACCTGTGTACCAGGACTGATAGCACTTTGATGGACTCGGTGGAAGCATGAGACTTACAGACCTGTGTCTCAATAGGTTTTTTGAAAGAACATTTGTAGGAATCTCCTCTTGGGTAGGTTCTGTTGCTTTGGAAGTTGTTGAAGGGATATCCTTGGAATGTTTGGACTTTCTTGGCAGCCTCCTTGGCAAGGTCAAAGGGAAAGTCTAGGAAGAGTTCTTGCATCCACAGCCTTAGGAGAAACATCTTGGTGAGAGACCCTCTAAATTAGAGACCAAGGTGTCATGGGACCTTTCTTTTCGACTTTTGGGCATGATCTTCTAGAAAGACAAGTTGCTAATGTGCATAGGAAGGAGGTGGCAATGGGGCACATGGTGTTTTGCAAATCCACCCTAGACCCATACTCACGGGAAATGTCAAGGAGAAAATGAGTTCTTGGATGCAGAGTGAATTTGATACACTAAGATGATTCCATTCACGTGGTATCCTGGCCTGGGATAGTTCAGCACAATGGGATTTTTGAGCTTCAGTGTGGGAAGCTGTACAGGATGGTGTGAGAAGTTTTCCCAGGAAGAGATCAATGCAGGGTGGATGGCCAAAAGCAATCTCTTGTGATAGGAGGAAGTCTTCACAACAGACTAAATGAGCTCTGGACAGGTGGACAGAAATAGGTACTGGCTTCCATGGGCAAGGAAAAGTCAAGGGGTAAAAGACTGAGAGAGGGGGAGAGAGAGAGAGAGAGAGAGAGAGAGAGAGAGAGAGAGAGAGAGAGAGAGAGAGAGAGAGAGAGAGAGAGAGAGAAGTGTTATCTTCTGGGCCCAATTAAGCTTGCTACCCAGGAGCTGGAATTTTGAAGCCTCAGAGGAGTTTGACTTTGCCTCATGCAAAGACCCAGATGTATTGATCAGAGAAGGACTGGAGCCATGATGAAAGGATCAAAATTAGTTGGCTTAGATATCCAATGAGGCCCAATTTTGCCTGAGAACTTATTCAGAGCTGCATCCTCATTGTTCCTCAGCATAGCCAAGTGGACCAGTGATTGGCCTTGTTATTAGCTGTTTCGGACTGGATGCTTGGAGAGATGCTCTCTTTCCCTTGAGAACATTCTCAGGACACTGGTGGAGGTAGTTGATGGCCTGGACTTTAGGGAAAGTGTTGAGTAGCTGTATTTCAGCTCACATATCATCCTTAAGTCCTTAGAGTGAGCTGAGGACCCAGCAAGCACTGAGAGCCAAGGGCATGGCATGTTCACATCCAAGGCCTGAGAGTAAAAGCAAAGGAGATCTGGAAGGGCAGTGTGAAGAGGTTGGTAAGAGCAGGAGTGTTGAGGGTGCCTGTGAGCTATGACAAGCCCATAGTACATGGTAAGCCCATAATCCATCTGGTTTTGCATGGGTCCCACTGTAATGGTAGCATGTTCTCTGTGCTGTCTTCACAGGGTTGCATTCCCTGTCCAGCATGGTCCATGGCAACATATAGAGGAAATGGCCCCACAACTTTGGCTGAGTGTTGATGTCTTCCAACCGAGTCTCCAGCAAAGAGTTGTGGTGTGGCTGACTTGCCCTAGTTCACCTGAGTTAAAAGGTAAGGAACATGGGAATTGCTGCATGTATTCTAGGTGTCCTGGTCTTGGAGGAGCAGGGAACTGCTGCCATCTGTACGTCCAGTCCCTTCGGGATATGGAGCATGCTTAGGGCCTCTGGTTTCTCCCAGGTTTGGAGCTTCGGCCCATTGTCCCCTGGCAGTGTATGGGCAATGTCTTGCAGTCCCTTGCTCTCCCCAAAGCCAGAGCATTCCAGAGTACCGGAACCACTTTGTGCAATGCACTCCAATGTGCTTGGATCTATGATGATTCCCAGTCAAACATTCCTTGGAAAAGCTGAACAAAATGAGTGAAAATTCTGTACCGCCACTCTCATCGGGACTGAGGTCCAGCATCTTGGGTCTCCCAGGTGCTATGGGCGTCAGGCACAGGCTGCCCATCCACTCCATTGTTCTTGACTTCTTCGGGCTCTAGCCAGAGTCTGCAGAGACAGGTGTGTGCTTGCCCTACTCTGCCAAAAAGCATGGCGTAGGACACAGCAGCTCCTAAAGCTCAGGTGGCATGCTCACTTTGCTGTTGAGGAGATGCTTGGCAGATACTCAGTAGGGAGTCGTGCTAGGTCCAAGGATAGGGCCCAAGCCATTGTGGAAAGTAGACTGTGAGGCAAAAGTAGCAGTGGCAGTGGCACCAAAGTTTGGTTCTTCACATGGTAATATCTGGCAGTGGATTCAGGCTTCTCAGAAGCCCTGATATGAATTTTAACCCTGTTGCATTGCTTTAGAGAGTCAATAGATTTCAGGTTGCAGGTAGATTGTAGCTTGACCCAGTAGCAGGTAACTGAGACAATGTGACTGTGGTCTGTTCAGGTGGTGAACAGAAGCCTCTGTGTCCCTGGTGGCTTGTAAGATTCTCAGGCAATTGCCTTGGAAATAGAGAAGGAGCTAAGCAATGGAGGTGGTGACAGGCACCTCACTGGTCAGATTGCACCACATTTAAACACTTACCTGTGTACCAGGACTGATAGCACTTTGATGGACTCGGTGGAAGCATGAGACTTACAGACCTGTGTCTCAATAGGTTTTTTGAAAGAACATTTGTAGGAATCTCCTCTTGGGTAGGTTCTGTTGCTTTGGAAGTTGTTGAAGGGATATCCTTGGAATGTTTGGACTTTCTTGGCAGCCTCCTTGGCAAGGTCAAAGGGAAAGTCTAGGAAGAGTTCTTGCATCCACAGCCTTAGGAGAAACATCTTGGTGAGAGACCCTCTAAATTAGAGACCAAGGTGTCATGGGACCTTTCTTTTCGACTTTTGGGCATGATCTTCTAGAAAGACAAGTTGCTAATGTGCATAGGAAGGAGGTGGCAATGGGGCACATGGTGTTTTGCAAATCCACCCTAGACCCATACTCACGGGAAATGTCAAGGAGAAAATGAGTTCTTGGATGCAGAGTGAATTTGATACACTAAGATGATTCCATTCACGTGGTATCCTGGCCTGGGATAGTTCAGCACAATGGGATTTTTGAGCTTCAGTGTGGGAAGCTGTACAGGATGGTGTGAGAAGTTTTCCCAGGAAGAGATCAATGCAGGGTGGATGGCCAAAAGCAATCTCTTGTGATAGGAGGAAGTCTTCACAACAGACTAAATGAGCTCTGGACAGGTGGACAGAAATAGGTACTGGCTTCCATGGGCAAGGAAAAGTCAAGGGGTAAAAGACTGAGAGAGGGGGAGAGAGAGAGAGAGAGAGAGAGAGAGAGAGAGAGAGAGAGAGAGAGAGAGAGAGAGAGAGAGAGAAGTGTTATCTTCTGGGCCCAATTAAGCTTGCTACCCAGGAGCTGGAATTTTGAAGCCTCAGAGGAGTTTGACTTTGCCTCATGCAAAGACCCAGATGTATTGATCAGAGAAGGACTGGAGCCATGATGAAAGGATCAAAATTAGTTGGCTTAGATATCCAATGAGGCCCAATTTTGCCTGAGAACTTATTCAGAGCTGCATCCTCATTGTTCCTCAGCATAGCCAAGTGGACCAGTGATTGGCCTTGTTATTAGCTGTTTCGGACTGGATGCTTGGAGAGATGCTCTCTTTCCCTTGAGAACATTCTCAGGACACTGGTGGAGGTAGTTGATGGCCTGGACTTTAGGGAAAGTGTTGAGTAGCTGTATTTCAGCTCACATATCATCCTTAAGTCCTTAGAGTGAGCTGAGGACCCAGCAAGCACTGAGAGCCAAGGGCATGGCATGTTCACATCCAAGGCCTGAGAGTAAAAGCAAAGGAGATCTGGAAGGGCAGTGTGAAGAGGTTGGTAAGAGCAGGAGTGTTGAGGGTGCCTGTGAGCTATGACAAGCCCATAGTACATGGTAAGCCCATAATCCATCTGGTTTTGCATGGGTCCCACTGTAATGGTAGCATGTTCTCTGTGCTGTCTTCACAGGGTTGCATTCCCTGTCCAGCATGGTCCATGGCAACATATAGAGGAAATGGCCCCACAACTTTGGCTGAGTGTTGATGTCTTCCAACCGAGTCTCCAGCAAAGAGTTGTGGTGTGGCTGACTTGCCCTAGTTCACCTGAGTTAAAAGGTAAGGAACATGGGAATTGCTGCATGTATTCTAGGTGTCCTGGTCTTGGAGGAGCAGGGAACTGCTGCCATCTGTACGTCCAGTCCCTTCGGGATATGGAGCATGCTTAGGGCCTCTGGTTTCTCCCAGGTTTGGAGCTTCGGCCCATTGTCCCCTGGCAGTGTATGGGCAATGTCTTGCAGTCCCTTGCTCTCCCCAAAGCCAGAGCATTCCAGAGTACCGGAACCACTTTGTGCAATGCACTCCAATGTGCTTGGATCTATGATGATTCCCAGTCAAACATTCCTTGGAAAAGCTGAACAAAATGAGTGAAAATTCTGTACCGCCACTCTCATCGGGACTGAGGTCCAGCATCTTGGGTCTCCCAGGTGCTATGGGCGTCAGGCACAGGCTGCCCATCCACTCCATTGTTCTTGACTTCTTCGGGCTCTAGCCAGAGTCTGCAGAGACAGGTGTGTGCTTGCCCTACTCTGCCAAAAAGCATGGCGTAGGACACAGCAGCTCCTAAAGCTCAGGTGGCATGCTCACTTTGCTGTTGAGGAGATGCTTGGCAGATACTCAGTAGGGAGTCGTGCTAGGTCCAAGGATAGGGCCCAAGCCATTGTGGAAAGTAGACTGTGAGGCAAAAGTAGCAGTGGCAGTGGCACCAAAGTTTGGTTCTTCACATGGTAATATCTGGCAGTGGATTCAGGCTTCTCAGAAGCCCTGATATGAATTTTAACCCTGTTGCATTGCTTTAGAGAGTCAATAGATTTCAGGCTGCAGGTAGATTGTAGCTTGACCCAGTAGCAGGTAACTGAGACAATGTGACTGTGGTCTGTTCAGGTGGTGAACAGAAACCTCTGTGTCCCTGGTGGCTTGTAAGATTCTCGGGCAATTGCCTTGGAAATAGAGAAGGAGCTAAGCAACGGAGGTGGTGACAGGCACCTCACTGGTCAGATTGCACCACATTTAAACACTTACCTGTGTACCAGGACTGATAGCACTTTGATGGACTCGGTGGAAGCATGAGACTTACAGACCTGTGTCTCAATAGGTTTTTTGAAAGAACATTTGTAGGAATCTCCTCTTGGGTAGGTTCTGTTGCTTTGGAAGTTGTTGAAGGGATATCCTTGGAATGTTTGGACTTTCTTGGCAGCCTCCTTGGCAAGGTCAAAGGGAAAGTCTAGGAAGAGTTCTTGCATCCACAGCCTTAGGAGAAACATCTTGGTGAGAGACCCTCTAAATTAGAGACCAAGGTGTCATGGGACCTTCCTTTTCGACTTTTGGGCATGATCTTCTGGAAAGAAAAGTTGCTAATGTGCATAGGAAGGAGGTTGCAATGGGGCACATGGTGTTTTGCAAATCCACCCTAGACCCATACTCACGGGAAATGTCAAGGAGAAAATGAGTTCTTGGATGCAGAGTGAATTTGATACACTAAGATGATTCCATTCACGTGGTATCCTGGCCTGGGATAGTTCAGCACAATGGGATTT
Source organism: Mus caroli (assembly GCF_978045245.1). Classification (NCBI taxonomy): domain Eukaryota; kingdom Metazoa; phylum Chordata; class Mammalia; order Rodentia; family Muridae; genus Mus; species Mus caroli. Next base: position 87,410,399 of record NW_028227263.1, read on the forward strand.
TTGAGCTTCAGTGTGGGAAGCTGTACAGGATGGTGTGAGAAGTTTTCCCAGGAAGAGATCAATGCAGGGTGGATGGCCAAAAGCAATCTCTTGAGATAGGAGGAAGTCTTCACAACAGACTAAATGAGCACTGGACAGGTGGACAGAAATAGGTACTAGCTTCCATGGGCAAGGAAAAGTCAAGGGGTAAAAGACTGAGAGAGGGGGAGAGAGAGAGAGAGAGAGAGAGAGAGAGAGAGAGAGAGAGAGAGAGAGAGAGAGAGAGAGAGAGAGAGAGAGAGAGAGAGAGAGAAGTGTTATCTTCTGGGCCCAATTAAGCTTGCTACCCAGGAGCTGGAATTTTGAAGCCTCAGAGGAGTTTGACTTTGCCTCATGCAAAGACCCAGATGTATTGATCAGAGAAGGACTGGAGCCATGATGAAAGGATCAAAATTAGTTGGCTTAGATATCCAATGAGGCCCAATTTTGCCTGAGAACTTATTCAGAGCTGCATCCTCATTGTTCCTCAGCATAGCCAAGTGGACCAGTGATTGGCCTTGTTATTAGCTGTTTCGGACTGGATGCTTGGAGAGATGCTCTCTTTCCCTTGAGAACATTCTCAGGACACTGGTGGAGGTAGTTGATGGCCTGGACTTTAGGGAAAGTGTTGAGTAGGTGGATTTCAGCTCACATATCATCCTTAAGTCCTTAGAGTGAGCTGAGGACCCAGCAAGCACTGAGAGCCAAGGGCATGGCATGTTCACATCCAAGGCCTGAGAGTAAAAGCAAAGGAGATCTGGAAGGGCAGTGTGAAGAGGTTGGTAAGAGCAGGAGTGTTGAGGGTGCCTGTGAGCTATGACAAGCCCATAGTACATGGTAAGCCCATAATCCATCTGGTTTTGCATGGGTCCCACTGTAATGGTAGCATGTTCTCTGTGCTGTCTTCACAGGGTTGCATTCCCTGTCCAGCATGGTCCATGGCAACATATAGAGGAAATGGCCCCACAACTTGGGCTGAGTGTTGATGTCTTCCAACCGAGTCTCCAGCAAAGAGTTGTGGTGTGGCTGACTTGCCCTAGTTCACCTGAGTTAAAAGGTAAGGAACATGGGAATTGCTGCATGTATTCTAGGTGTCCTGGTCTTGGATGAGCAGGGAACTGCTGCCATCTGTACGTCCAGTCCCTTCGGGATATGGAGCATGCTTAGGGCCTCTGGTTTCTCCCAGGTTTGGAGCTTCGGCCCATTGTCCCCTGGCAGTGTATGGGCAATGTCTTGCAGTCCCTTGCTCTCCCCAAAGCCAGAGCATTCCAGAGTACCGGAACCACTTTGTGGAATGCACTCCAATGTGCTTGGATCTATGATGATTCCCAGTCAAACATTCCTTGGAAAAGCTGAACAAAATGAGTGAATATTCTGTACCGCCACTCTCATCGGGACTGAGGTCCAGCATCTTGGGTCTCCCAGGTGCTATGGGCGTCAGGCACAGGCTGCCCATCCACTCCATTGTTCTTGACTTCTTCGGGCTCTAGCCAGAGTCTGCAGAGACAGGTGTGTGCTTGCCCTACTCTGCCAAAAAGCATGGCGTAGGACACAGCAGCTCCTAAAGCTCAGGTGGCATGCTCACTTTGCTGTTGAGGAGATGCTTGGCAGATACTCAGTAGGGAGTCGTGCTAGGTCCAAGGATAGGGCCCAAGCCATTGTGGAAAGTAGACTGTGAGGCAAAAGTAGCAGTGGCAGTGGCACCAAAGTTTGGTTCTTCACATGGTAATATCTGGCAGTGGATTCAGGCTTCTCAGAAGCCCTGATATGAATTTTAACCCTGTTGCATTGCTTTAGAGAGTCAATAGATTTCAGGCTGCAGGTAGATTGTAGCTTGACCCAGTAGCAGGTAACTGAGACAATGTGACTGTGGTCTGTTCAGGTGGTGAACAGAAACCTCTGTGTCCCTGGTGGCTTGTAAGATTCTCGGGCAATTGCCTTGGAAATAGAGAAGGAGCTAAGCAACGGAGGTGGTGACAGGCACCTCACTGGTCAGATTGCACCACATTTAAACACTTACCTGTGTACCAGGACTGATAGCACTTTGATGGACTCGGTGGAAGCATGAGACTTACAGACCTGTGTCTCAATAGGTTTTTTGAAAGAACATTTGTAGGAATCTCCTCTTGGGTAGGTTCTGTTGCTTTGGAAGTTGTTGAAGGGATATCCTTGGAATGTTTGGACTTTCTTGGCAGCCTCCTTGGCAAGGTCAAAGGGAAAGTCTAGGAAGAGTTCTTGCATCCACAGCCTTAGGAGAAACATCTTGGTGAGAGACCCTCTAAATTAGAGACCAAGGTGTCATGGGACCTTCCTTTTCGACTTTTGGGCATGATCTTCTGGAAAGAAAAGTTGCTAATGTGCATAGGAAGGAGGTTGCAATGGGGCACATGGTGTTTTGCAAATCCACCCTAGACCCATACTCACGGGAAATGTCAAGGAGAAAATGAGTTCTTGGATGCAGAGTGAATTTGATACACTAAGATGATTCCATTCACGTGGTATCCTGGCCTGGGATAGTTCAGCACAATGGGATTTTTGAGCTTCAGTGTGGGAAGCTGTACAGGATGGTGTGAGAAGTTTTCCCAGGAAGAGATCAATGCAGGGTGGATGGCCAAAAGCAATCTCTTGAGATAGGAGGAAGTCTTCACAACAGACTAAATGAGCACTGGACAGGTGGACAGAAATAGGTACTAGCTTCCATGGGCAAGGAAAAGTCAAGGGGTAAAAGACTGAGAGAGGGGGAGAGAGAGAGAGAGAGAGAGAGAGAGAGAGAGAGAGAGAGAGAGAGAGAGAGAGAGAGAGAGAGAGAGAGAGAGAGAGAAGTGTTATCTTCTGGGCCCAATTAAGCTTGCTACCCAGGAGCTGGAATTTTGAAGCCTCAGAGGAGTTTGACTTTGCCTCATGCAAAGACCCAGATGTATTGATCAGAGAAGGACTGGAGCCATGATGAAAGGATCAAAATTAGTTGGCTTAGATATCCAATGAGGCCCAATTTTGCCTGAGAACTTATTCAGAGCTGCATCCTCATTGTTCCTCAGCATAGCCAAGTGGACCAGTGATTGGCCTTGTTATTAGCTGTTTCGTACTGGATGCTTGGAGAGATGCTCTCTTTCCCTTGAGAACATTCTCAGGACACTGGTGGAGGTAGTTGATGGCCTGGACTTTAGGGAAAGTGTTGAGTAGCTGTATTTCAGCTCACATATCATCCTTAAGTCCTTAGAGTGAGCTGAGGACCCAGCAAGCACTGAGAGCCAAGGGCATGGCATGTTCACATCCAAGGCCTGAGAGTAAAAGCAAAGGAGATCTGGAAGGGCAGTGTGAAGAGGTTGGTAAGAGCAGGAGTGTTGAGGGTGCCTGTGAGCTATGACAAGCCCATAGTACATGGTAAGCCCATAATCCATCTGGTTTTGCATGGGTCCCACTGTAATGGTAGCATGTTCTCTGTGCTGTCTTCACAGGGTTGCATTCCCTGTCCAGCATGGTCCATGGCAACATATAGAGGAAATGGCCCCACAACTTTGGCTGAGTGTTGATGTCTTCCAACCGAGTCTCCAGCAAAGAGTTGTGGTGTGGCTGACTTGCCCTAGTTCACCTGAGTTAAAAGGTAAGGAACATGGGAATTGCTGCATGTATTCTAGGTGTCCTGGTCTTGGAGGAGCAGGGAACTGCTGCCATCTGTACGTCCAGTCCCTTCGGGATATGGAGCATGCTTAGGGCCTCTGGTTTCTGCCAGGTTTGGAGCTTCGGCCCATTGTCCCCTGGCAGTGTATGGGCAATGTCTTGCAGTCCCTTGCTCTCCCCAAAGCCAGAGCATTCCAGAGTACCGCAACCACTTTGTGCAATGCACTCCAATGTGCTTGGATCTATGGTGATTCCCAGTCAAACATTCCTTGGAAAAGCTGAACAAAATGAGTGAAAATTCTGTACCGCCACTCTCATCGGGACTGAGGTCCAGCATCTTGGGTCTCCCAGGTGCTATGGGCGTCAGGCACAGGCTGCCCATCCACTCCATTGTTCTTGACTTCTTCGGGCTCTAGCCAGAGTCTGCAGAGACAGGTGTGTGCTTGCCCTACTCTGCCAAAAAGCATGGCGTAGGACACAGCAGCTCCTAAAGCTCAGGTGGCATGCTCACTTTGCTGATGAGGAGATGCTTGGCAGATACTCAGTAGGGAGTCGTGCTAGGTCCAAGGATAGGGCCCAAGCCATTGTGGAAAGTAGACTGTGAGGCAAAAGTAGCAGTGGCAGTGGCACCAAAGTTTGGTTCTTCACATGGTAATATCTGGCAGTGGATTCAGGCTTCTCAGAAGCCCTGATATGAATTTTAACCCTGTTGCATTGCTTTAGAGAGTCAATAGATTTCAGGCTGCAGGTAGATTGTAGCTTGACCCAGTAGCAGGTAACTGAGACAATGTGACTGTGGTCTGTTCAGGTGGTGAACAGAAGCCTCTGTGTCCCTGGTGGCTTTGTAAGATTCTCGGGCAATTGCCTTGGAAATAGAGAAGGAGCTAAGCAATGGAGGTGGTGACAGGCACCTCACTGGTCAGATTGCACCACATTTAAACACTTACCTGTGTACCAGGACTGATAGCACTTTGATGGACTCGGTGGAAGCATGAGACTTACAGACCTGTGTCTCAATTGGTTTTTTGAAAGAACATTTGTAGGAATCTCCTCTTGGGTAGGTTCTGTTGCTTTGGAAGTTGTTGAAGGGATATCCTTGGAATGTTTGGACTTTCTTGGCAGCCTCCTTGGCAAAGTCAAAGGGAAAGTCTAGGAACAGTTCTTGCATCCACAGCCTTAGGAGAAACATCTTGTTGAGAGACCCTCTAAATTAGAGACCAAGGTGTCATGGGACCTTTCTTTTCGACTTTTGGGCATGATCTTCTGGAAAGACAAGTTGCTAATGTGCATAGGAAGGAGGTTGCAATGGGGCACATGGTGTTTTGCAAATCCACCCTAGACCCATACTCACGGGAAATGTCAAGGAGAAAATGAGTTCTTGGATGCAGAGTGAATTTGATACACTAAGATGATTCCATTCACGTGGTATCCTGGCCTGGGATAGTTCAGCACAATGGGATTTTTGAGCTTCAGTGTGGGAAGCTGTACAGGATGGTGTGAGAAGTTTTCCCAGGAAGAGATCAATGCAGGGTGGATGGCCAAAAGCAATCTCTTGAGATAGGAGGAAGTCTTCACAACAGACTAAATGAGCACTGGACAGGTGGACAGAAATAGGTACTAGCTTCCATGGGCAAGGAAAAGTCAAGGGGTAAAAGACTGAGAGAGGGGGAGAGAGAGAGAGAGAGAGAGAGAGAGAGAGAGAGAGAGAGAGAGAGAGAGAGAGAGAGAGAGAGAGAGAGAAGTGTTATCTTCTGGGCCCAATTAAGCTTGCTACCCATGAGCTGGAATTTTGAAGCCTCAGAGGAGTTTGACTTTGCCTCATGCAAAGACCCAGATGTATTGATCAGAGAAGGACTGGAGCCATGATGAAAGGATCAAAATTAGTTGGCTTAGATATCCAATGAGGCCCAATTTTGCCTGAGAACTTATTCAGAGCTGCATCCTCATTGTTCCTCAGCATAGCCAAGTGGACCAGTGATTGGCCTTGTTATTAGCTGTTTTGGACTGGATGCTTGGAGAGATGCTCTCTTTCCCTTGAGAACTTTCTCAGGACACTGGTGGAGGTAGTTGATGGCCTGGACTTTAGGGAAAGTGTTGAGTAGCTGTATTTCAGCTCACATATCATCCTTAAGTCCTTAGAGTGAGCTGAGGACCCAGCAAGCACTGAGAGCCAAGGGCATGGCATGTTCACATCCAAGGCCTGAGAGTAAAAGCAAAGGAGATCTGGAAGGGCAGTGTGAAGAGGTTGGTAAGAGCAGGAGTGTTGAGGGTGCCTGTGAGCTATGACAAGCCCATAGTACATGGTAAGCCCATAATCCATCTGGTTTTGCATGGGTCCCACTGTAATGGTAGCATGTTCTCTGTGCTGTCTTCACAGGGATGCATTCCCTGTCCAGCATGGTCCATGGCAACATATAGAGGAAATGGCCCCACAACTTTGGCTGAGTGTTGATGTCTTCCAACTGAGTCTCCAGCAAAGAGTTGTGGTGTGGCTGACTTGCCCTAGTTCACCTGAGTTAAAAGGTAAGGATCATGGGAATTGCTGCATGTATTCTAGGTGTCCTGGTCTTGGAGGAGCAGGGAACTGCTGCCATCTGTACGTCCAGTCCCTTCGGGATATGGAGCATGCTTAGGGCCTCTGGTTTCTCCCAGGTTTGGAGCTTCGGCCCATTGTCCCCTGGCAGTGTATGGGCAATGTCTTGCCGTCCCTTGCTCTCCCCAAAGCCAGAGCATTCCAGAGTACCGGAACCACTTTGTGCAATGCACTCCAATGTGCTTGGATCTATGATGATTCCCAGTCAAACATTCCTTGGAAAAGCTGAACAAAATGAGTGAAAATTCTGTACCGCCACTCTCATCGGGACTGAGGTCCAGCATCTTGGGTCTCTCAGGTGCTGTGGGCGTCAGGCACAGGCTGCCCATCCACTCCATTGTTCTTGACTTCTTCGGGCTCTAGCCAGAGTCTGCAGAGACAGGTGTGTGCTTGCCCTACTCTGCCAAAAAGCATGGCGTAGGACACAGCAGCTCCTAAAGCTCAGGTGGCATGCTCACTTTGCTGTTGAGGAGATGCTTGGCAGATACTCAGTAGGGAGTCGTGCTAGGTCCAAGGATAGGGCCCAAGCCATTGTGGAAAGTAGACTGTGAGGCAAAAGTAGCAGTGGCAGTGGCACCAAAGTTTGGTTCTTCACATGGTAATATCTGGCAGTGGATTCAGGCTTCTCAGAAGCCCTGATATGAATTTTAACCCTGTTGCATTGCTTTAGAGAGTCAATAGATTTCAGGCTGCAGGTAGATTGTAGCTTGACCCAGTAGCAGGTAACTGAGACAATGTGACTGTGGTCTGTTCAGGTGGTGAACAGAAGCCTCTGTGTCCCTGGTGGCTTGTAAGATTCTCAGGCAATTGCCTTGGAAATAGAGAAGGAGCTAAGCAATGGAGGTGGTGACAGGCACCTCACTGGTCAAATTGCACCACATTTAAACACTTACCTGTGTACCAGGACTGATAGCACTTTGATGGACTCGGTGGAAGCATGAGACTTACAGACCTGTGTCTCAATAGGTTTTTTGAAAGAACATTTGTAGGAATCTCCTCTTGGGTAGGTTCTGTTGCTTTGGAAGTTGTTGAAGGGATATCCTTGGAATGTTTGGACTTTCTTGGCAGCCTCCTTGGCAAGGTCAAAGGGAAAGTCTAGGAAGAGTTCTTGCATCCACAGCCTTAGGAGAAACATCTTGGTGAGAGACCCTCTAAATTAGAGACCAAGGTGTCATGGGACCTTTCTTTTCGACTTTTGGGCATGATCTTCTGGAAAGACAAGTTGCTAATGTGCATAGGAAGGAGGTTGCAATGGGGCACATGGTGTTTTGCAAATCCACCCTAGACCCATACTCACGGGAAATGTCAAGGAGAAAATGAGTTCTTGGATGCAGAGTGAATTTGATACACTAAGATGATTCCATTCACGTGGTATCCTGGCCTGGGATAGTTCAGCACAATGGGATTTTTGAGCTTCAGTGTGGGAAGCTGTACAGGATGGTGTGAGAAGTTTTCCCAGGAAGAGATCGATGCAGGGTGGATGGCCAAAAGCAATCTCTTGAGATAGGAGGAAGTCTTCACAACAGACTAAATGAGCACTGGACAGGTGGACAGAAATAGGTACTAGCTTCCATGGGCAAGGAAAAGTCAAGGGGTAAAAGACTGAGAGAGGGGGAGAGAGAGAGAGAGAGAGAGAGAGAGAGAGAGAGAGAGAGAGAGAGAGAGAGAGAGAGAGAGAGAGAGAGAGAGAGAGAGAGAGAGAAGTGTTATCTTCTGGGCCCAATTAAGCTTGCTACCCAGGAGCTGGAATTTTGAAGGCTCAGAGGAGTTTGACTTTGCCTCATGCAAAGACCCAGATGTATTGATCAGAGAAGGACTGGAGCCATGATGAAAGGATCAAAATTAGTTGGCTTAGATATCCAATGAGGCCCAATTTTGCCTGAGAACTTATTCAGAGCTGCATCCTCATTGTTCCTCAGCATAGCCAAGTGGACCAGTGATTGGCCTTGTTATTAGCTGTTTCGGACTGGATGCTTGGAGAGATGCTCTCTTTCCCTTGAGAACATTCTCAGGACACTGGTGGAGGTAGTTGATGGCCTGGACTTTAGGGAAAGTGTTGAGTAGCTGTATTTCAGCTCACATATCATCCTTAAGTCCTTAGAGTGAGCTGAGGACCCAGCAAGCACTGAGAGCCAAGGGCATGGCATGTTCACATCCAAGGCCTGAGAGTAAAAGCAAAGGAGATCTGGAAGGGCAGTGTGAAGAGGTTGGTAAGAGCAGGAGTGTTGAGGGTGCCTGTGAGCTATGACAAGCCCATAGTACATGGTAAGCCCATAATCCATCTGGTTTTGCATGGGTCCCACTGTAATGGTAGCATGTTCTCTGTGCTGTCTTCACAGGGTTGCATTCCCTGTCCAGCATGGTCCATGGCAACATATAGAGGAAATGGCCCCACAACTTTGGCTGAGTGTTGATGTCTTCCAAATGAGTCTCCAGCAAAGGGTTGTGGTGTGGCTGACTTGCCCTAGTTCACCTGAGTTAAAAGGTAAGGATCATGGGAATTGCTGCATGTATTCTAGGTGTCCTGGTCTTGGAGGAGCAGGGAACTGCTGCCATCTGTACGTCCAGTCCCTTCGGGATATGGAGCATGCTTAGGGCCTCTGGTTTCTCCCAGGTTTGGAGCTTCGGCCCATTGTCCCCTGGCAGTGTATGGGCAATGTCTTGCAGTCCCTTGCTCTCCCCAAAGCCAGAGCATTCCAGAGTACCGGAACCACTTTGTGCAATGCACTCCAATGTGCTTGGATCTATGGTGATTCCCAGTCAAACATTCCTTGGAAAAGCTGAACAAAATGAGTGAAAATTCTGTACCGCCACTCTCATCGGGACTGAGGTCCAGCATCTTGGGTCTCCCAGGTGCTACGGGCGTCAGGCACAGGCTGCCCATCCACTCCATTGTTCTTGACTTCTTCGGGCTCTAGCCAGAGTCTGCAGAGACAGGTGTGTGCTTGCCCTACTCTGCCAAAAAGCATGGCGTAGGACACAGCAGCTCCTAAAGCTCAGGTGGCATGCTCACTTTGCTGTTGAGGAGATGCTTGGCAGATACTCAGTAGGGAGTCGTGCTAGGTCCAAGGATAGGGCCCAAGCCATTGTGGAAAGTAGACTGTGAGGCAAAAGTAGCAGTGGCAGTGGCACCAAAGTTTGGTTCTTCACATGGTAATATCTGGCAGTGGATTCAGGCTTCTCAGAAGCCCTGATATGAATTTTAACCCTGTTGCATTGCTTTAGAGAGTCAATAGATTTCAGGCTGCAGGTAGATTATAGCTTGACCCAGTAGCAGGTAACTGAGACAATATGACTGTGGTCTGTTCAGGTGGTGAACAGAAGCCTCTGTGTCCCTGGTGGCTTGTAAGATTCTCGGGCAATTGCCTTGGAAATAGAGAAGGAGCTAAGCAATGGAGGTGGTGACAGGCACCTCACTGGTCAGATTGCACCACATTTAAACACTTACCTGTGTACCAGGACTGATAGCACTTTGATGGACTCGGTGGAAGCATGAGACTTACAGACCTGTGTCTCAATAGGTTTTTTGAAAGAACATTTGTAGGAATCTCCTCTTGGGTAGGTTCTGTTGCTTTGGAAGTTGTTGAAGGGATATCCTTGGAATGTTTGGACTTTCTTGGCAGCCTCCTTGGCAAGGTCAAAGGGAAAGTCTAGGAAGAGTTCTTGCATCCACAGCCTTAGGAGAAACATCTTGGTGAGAGACCCTCTAAATTAGAGACCAAGGTGTCATGGGACCTTTCTTTTCGACTTTTGGGCATGATCTTCTGGAAAGACAAGTTGCTAATGTGCATAGGAAGGAGGTTGCAATGGGGCACATGGTGTTTTGCAAATCCACCCTAGACCCATACTCACGGGAAATGTCAAGGAGAAAATGAGTTCTTGGATGCAGAGTGAATTTGATACACTAAGATGATTCCATTCACGTGGTATCCTGGCCTGGGATAGTTCAGCACAATGGGATTTTTGAGCTTCAGTGTGGGAAGCTGTACAGGATGGTGTGAGAAGTTTTCCCAGGAAGAGATCAATGCAGGGTGGATGGCCAAAAGCAATCTCTTGAGATAGGAGGAAGTCTTCACAACAGACTAAATGAGCACTGGACAGGTGGACAGAAATAGGTACTAGCTTCCATGGGCAAGGAAAAGTCAAGGGGTAAAAGACTGAGAGAGGGGGAGAGAGAGAGAGAGAGAGAGAGAGAGAGAGAGAGAGAGAGAGAGAGACAGAGAGAGAGAGACAGAGAGACAGAGAGAGAGAGAGAGAGAGAAGTGTTATCTTCTGGGCCCAATTAAGCTTGCTACCCAGGAGCTGGAATTTTGAAGCCTCAGAGGAGTTTGACTTTGCCTCATGCAAAGACCCAGATGTATTGATCAGAGAAGGACTGGAGCCATGATGAAAGGATCAAAATTAGTTGGCTTAGATATCCAATGAGGCCCAATTTTGCCTGAGAACTTATTCAGAGCTGCATCCTCATTGTTCCTCAGCATAGCCAAGTGGACCAGTGATTGGCCTTGTTATTAGCTGTTTCGGACTGGATGCTTGGAGAGATGCTCTCTTTCCCTTGAGAACATTCTCAGGACACTGGTGGAGGTAGTTGATGGCCTGGACTTTAGGGAAAGTGTTGAGTAGCTGTATTTCAGCTCACATATCATCCTTAAGTCCTTAGAGTGAGCTGAGGACCCAGCAAGCACTGAGAGCCAAGGGCATGGCATGTTCACATCCAAGGCCTGAGAGTAAAAGCAAAGGAGATCTGGAAGGGCAGTGTGAAGAGGTTGGTAAGAGCAGGAGTGTTGAGGGTGCCTGTGAGCTATGACAAGCCCATAGTACATGGTAAGCCCATAATCCATCTGGTTTTGCATGGGTCCCACTGTAATGGTAGCATGTTCTCTGTGCTGTCTTCACAGGGTTGCATTCCCTGTCCAGCATGGTCCATGGCAACATATAGAGGAAATGGCCCCACAACTTTGGCTGAGTGTTGATGTCTTCCAACCGAGTCTCCAGCAAAGAGTTGTGGTGTGGCTGACTTGCCCTAGTTCACCTGAGTTAAATGGTAAGGATCATGGGAATTGCTGCATGTATTCTAGGTGTCCTGGTCTTGGAGGAGCAGGGAACTGCTGCCATCTGTACGTCCAGTCCCTTCGGGATATGGAGCATGCTTAGGGCCTCTGGTTTCTGCCAGGTTTGGAGCTTCGGCCCATTGTCCCCTGGCAGTGTATGGGCAATGTCTTGCAGTCCCTTGCTCTCCCCAAAGCCAGAGCATTCCAGAGTACAGGAACCACTTTGTGCAATGCACTCCAATGTGCTTGGATCTATGGTGATTCCCAGTCAAACATTCCTTGGAAAAGCTGAACAAAATGAGTGAAAATTCTGTACCGCCACTCTCATCGGGACTGAGGTCCAGCATCTTGGGTCTCCCAGGTGCTATGGGCGTCAGGCACAGGCTGCCCATCCACTCCATTGTTCTTGACTTCTTCGGGCTCTAGCCAGAGTCTGCAGAGACAGGTGTGTGCTTGCCCTACTCTGCCAAAAAGCATGGCGTAGGACACAGCAGCTCCTAAAGCTCAGGTGGCATGCTCACTTTGCTGTTGAGGAGATGCTTGGCAGATACTCAGTAGGGAGTCGTGCTAGGTCCAAGGATAGGGCCCAAGCCATTGTGGAAAGTAGACTGTGAGGCAAAAGTAGCAGTGGCAGTGGCACCAAAGTTTGGTTCTTCACATGGTAATATCTGGCAGTGGATTCAGGCTTCTCAGAAGCCCTGATATGAATTTTAACCCTGTTGCATTGCTTTAGAGAGTCAATAGATTTCAGGCTGCAGGTAGATTGTAGCTTGACCCAGTAGCAGGTAACTGAGACAATGTGACTGTGGTCTGTTCAGGTGGTGAACAGAAGCCTCTGTGTCCCTGGTGGCTTGTAAGATTCTCGGGCAATTGCCTTGGAAATAGAGAAGGAGCTAAGCAATGGAGGTGGTGACAGGCACCTCACTGGTCAGATTGCACCACATTTAAACACTTACCTGTGTACCAGGACTGATAGCACTTTGATGGACTCGGTGGAAGCATGAGACTTACAGACCTGTGTCTCAATAGGTTTTTTGAAAGAACATTTGTAGGAATCTCCTCTTGGGTAGGTTCTGTTGCTTTGGAAGTTGTTGAAGGGATATCCTTGGAATGTTTGGACTTTCTTGGCAGCCTCCTTGGCAAGGTCAAAGGGAAAGTCTAGGAAGAGTTCTTGCATCCACAGCCTTAGGAGAAACATCTTGGTGAGAGACCCTCTAAATTAGAGACCAAGGTGTCATGGGACCTTTCTTTTCGACTTTTGGGCATGATCTTCTGGAAAGACAAGTTGCTAATGTGCATAGGAAGGAGGTTGCAATGGGGCACATGGTGTTTTGCAAATCCACCCTAGACCCATACTCACGGGAAATGTCAAGGAGAAAATGAGTTCTTGGATGCAGAGTGAATTTGATACACTAAGATGATTCCATTAACGTGGTATCCTGGCCTGGGATAGTTCAGCACAATGGGATTTTTGAGCTTCATTGTGGGAAGCTGTACAGGATGGTGTGAGAAGTTTTCCCAGGAAGAGATCAATGCAGGGTGGATGCCCAAAAGCAATCTCTTGAGATAGGAGGAAGTCTTCACAACAGACTAAATGAGCACTGGACAGGTGGACAGAAATAGGTACTAGCTTCCATGGGCAAGGAAAAGTCAAGGGGTAAAAGACTGAGAGAGGGGGAGAGAGAGAGAGAGAGAGAGAGAGAGAGAGAGAGAGAGAGAGAGAGAGAGAGAGAGAGAGAGAGAGAGAGAGAGAGAGAGAGAGAAGTGTTATCTTCTGGGCCCAATTAAGCTTGCTACCCAGGAGCTGGAATTTTGAAGCCTCAGAGGAGTTTGACTTTGCCTCATGCAAAGACCCAGATGTATTGATCAGAGAAGGACTGGAGCCATGATGAAAGGATCAAAATTAGTTGGCTTAGATATCCAATGAGGCCCAATTTTGCCTGAGAACTTATTCAGAGCTGCATCCTCATTGTTCCTCAGCATAGCCAAGTAGACCAGTGATTGGCCTTGTTATTAGCTGTTTCGGACTGGATGCTTGGAGAGATGCTCTCTTTCCCTTGAGAACATTCTCAGGACACTGGTGGAGGTAGTTGATGGCCTGGATTTTAGGGAAAGTGTTGAGTAGCTGTATTTCAGCTCACATATCATCCTTAAGTCCTTAGAGTGAGCTGAGGACCCAGCAAGCACTGAGAGCCAAGGGCATGGCATGTTCACATCCAAGGCCTGAGAGTAAAAGCAAAGGAGATCTGGAAGGGCAGTGTGAAGAGGTTGGTAAGAGCAGGAGTGTTGAGGGTGCCTGTGAGCTATGACAAGCCCATAGTACATGGTAAGCCCATAATCCATCTGGTTTTGCATGGGTCCCACTGTAATGGTAGCATGTTCTCTGTGCTGTCTTCACAGGGTTGCATTCCCTGTCCAGCATGGTCCATGGCAACATATAGAGGAAATGGCCCCACAACTTTGGCTGAGTGTTGATGTCTTCCAACCGAGTCTCCAGCAAAGAGTTGTGGTGTGGCTGACTTGCCCTAGTTCACCTGAGTTAAATGGTAAGGATCATGGGAATTGCTGCATGTATTCTAGGTGTCCTGGTCTTGGAGGAGCAGGGAACTGCTGCCATCTGTACGTCCAGTCCCTTCGGGATATGGAGCATGCTTAGGGCCTCTGGTTTCTCCCAGGTTTGGAGCTTTGGCCCATTGTCCCCTGGCAGTGTATGGGCAATGTCTTGCAGTCCCTTGCTCTCCCCAAAGCCAGAGCATTCCAGAGTACCGGAACCACTTTGTGCAATGCACTCCAATGTGCTTGGATCTATGGTGATTCCCAGTCAAACATTCCTTGGAAAAGCTGAACAAAATGAGTGAAAATTCTGTACCGCCACTCTCATCGGGACTGAGGTCCAGCATCTTGGGTCTCCCAGGTGCTATGGGCGTCAGGCACAGGCTGCCCATCCACTCCATTGTTCTTGACTTCTTCGGGCTCTAGCCAGAGTCTGCAGAGACAGGTGTGTGCTTGCCCTACTCTGCCAAAAAGCATGGCGTAGGACACAGCAGCTCCTAAAGCTCAGGTGGCATGCTCACTTTGCTGTTGAGGAGATGCTTGGCAGATACTCAGTAGGGAGTCGTGCTAGGTCCAAGGATAGGGCCCAAGCCATTGTGGAAAGTAGACTGTGAGGCAAAAGTAGCAGTGGCAGTGGCACCAAAGTTTGGTTCTTCACATGGTAATATCTGGCAGTGGATTCAGGCTTCTCAGAAGCCCTGATATGAATTTTAACCCTGTTGCATTGCTTTAGAGAGTCAATAGATTTCAGGCTGCAGGTAGATTGTAGCTTGACCCAGTAGCAGGTAACTGAGACAATGTGACTGTGGTCTGTTCAGGTGGTGAACAGAAGCCTCTGTGTCCCTGGTGGCTTGTAAGATTCTCAGGCAATTGCCTTGGAAATAGAGAAGGAGCTAAGCAATGGAGGTGGTGACAGGCACCTCACTGGTCAGATTGCACCACATTTAAACACTTACCTGTGTACCAGGACTGATAGCACTTTGATGGACTCGGTGGAAGCATGAGACTTACAGACCTGTGTCTCAATAGGTTTTTTGAAAGAACATTTGTAGGAATCTCCTCTTGGGTAGGTTCTGTTGCTTTGGAAGTTGTTGAAGGGATATCCTTGGAATGTTTGGACTTTCTTGGCAGCCTCCTTGGCAAGGTCAAAGGGAAAGTCTAGGAAGAGTTCTTGCATCCACAGCCTTAGGAGAAACATCTTGGTGAGAGACCCTCTAAATTAGAGACCAAGGTGTCATGGGACCTTTCTTTTCGACTTTTGGGCATGATCTTCTGGAAAGACAAGTTGCTAATGTGCATAGGAAGGAGGTTGCAATGGGGCACATGGTGTTTTGCAAATCCACCCTAGACCCATACTCACGGGAAATGTCAAGGAGAAAATGAGTTCTTGGATGCAGAGTGAATTTGATACACTAAGATGATTCCATTAACGTGGTATCCTGGCCTGGGATAGTTCAGCACAATGGGATTTTTGAGCTTCAGTGTGGGAAGCTGTACAGGATGGTGTGAGAAGTTTTCCCAGGAAGAGATCAATGCAGGGTGGATGGCCAAAAGCAATCTCTTGAGATAGGAGGAAGTCTTCACAACAGACTAAATGAGCAACGGAGAGGTGGACAGAAATAGGTACTAGCTTCCAAAGGGCAAGGAAAAGTCAAGGGGTAAAAGACTGAGAGAGGGGGAGAGAGAAAGAGAGAGAGAGAGAGAGAGAGAGAGAGAGAGAGAGAGAGAGAGAGAGAGAAGTGTTATCTTCTGGGCACAATTAAGCTTGCTACCCAGGAGCTGGAATTTTGAAGCCTCAGAGGAGTTTGACTTTGCCTCATGCAAAGACCCAGATGTATTGATCAGAGAAGGACTGGAGCCATGATGAAAGGATCAAAATTAGTTGGTTAGATATCCAATGAGGCCCAATTTTGCCTGAGAACTTATTCAGAGCTGCATCCTCATTGTTCCTCAGCATAGCCAAGTGGACCAGTGATAGGCCTGGTTATTAGCTGTTTCGGACTGGATGCTTGGAGAGATGCTCTCTTTCCCTTGAGAACATTCTCAGGACACTGGTGGAGGTAGTTGATGGCCTGGACTTTAGGGAAAGTGTTGAGTAGCTGTATTTCAGCTCACATATCATCCTTAAGTCCTTAGAGTGAGCTGAGGACCCAGCAAGCACTGAGAGCCAAGGGCATGGCATGTTCACATCCAAGGCCTGAGAGTAAAAGCAAAGGAGATCTGGAAGGGCAGTGTGAAGAGGTTGGTAAGAGCAGGAGTGTTGAGGGTGCCTGTGAGCTATGACAAGCCCATAGTACATGGTAAGCCCATAATCCATCTGGTTTTGCATGGGTCCCACTGTAATGGTAGCATGTTCTCTGTGCTGTCTTCACAGGGTTGCATTCCCTGTCCAGCATGGTCCATGGCAACATATAGAGGAAATGGCCCCACAACTTTGGCTGAGTGTTGATGTCTTCCAACCGAGTCTCCAGCAAAGAGTTGTGGTGTGGCTGACTTGCCCTAGTTCACCTGAGTTAAAAGGTAAGGATCATGGGAATTGCTGCATGTATTCTAGGTGTTCTGGTCTTGGAGGAGCAGGGAACTGCTGCCATCTGTACGTCCAGTCCCTTCGGGATATGGAGCATGCTTAGGGCCTCTGGTTTCTCCCAGGTTTGGAGCTTCGGCCCATTGTCCCCTGGCAGTGTATGGGCAATGTCTTGCAGTCCCTTGCTCTCCCCAAAGCCAGAGCATTCCAGAGTACCGGAACCACTTTGTGCAATGCACTCCAATGTGCTTGGATCTATGGTGATTCCCAGTCAAACATTCCTTGGAAAAGCTGAACAAAATGAGTGAAAATTCTGTACCGCCACTCTCATCGGGACTGAGGTCCAGCATCTTGGGTCTCCCAGGTGCTATGGGCGTCAGGCACAGGCTGCCCATCCACTCCATTGTTCTTGACTTCTTCGGGCTCTAGCCAGAGTCTGCAGAGACAGGTGTGTGCTTGCCCTACTCTGCCAAAAAGCATGGCGTAGGACACAGCAGCTCCTTAAGCTCAGGTGGCATGCTCACTTTGCTGTTGAGGAGATGCTTGGCAGATACTCAGTAGGGAGTCGTGCTAGGTCCAAGGATAGGGCCCAAGCCATTGTGGAAAGTAGACTGTGAGGCAAAAGTAGCAGTGGCAGTGGCACCAAAGTTTGGTTCTTCACATGGTAATATCTGGCAGTGGATTCAGGCTTCTCAGAAGCCCTGATATGAATTTTAACCCTGTTGCATTGCTTTAGAGAGTCAATAGATTTCAGGCTGCAGGTAGATTGTAGCTTGACCCAGTAGCAGGTAACTGAGACAATGTGACTGTGGTCTGTTCAGGTGGTGAACAGAAGCCTCTGTGTCCCTGGTGGCTTGTAAGATTCTCGGGCAATTGCCTTGGAAATAGAGAAGGAGCTAAGCAATGGAGGTGGTGACAGGCACCTCACTGGTCAGATTGCACCACATTTAAACACTTACCTGTGTACCAGGACTGATAGCACTTTGATGGACTCGGTGGAAGCATGAGACTTACAGACCTGTGTCTCAATAGGTTTTTTGAAAGAACATTTGTAGGAATCTCCTCTTGGGTAGGTTCTGTTGCTTTGGAAGTTGTTGAAGGGATATCCTTGGAATGTTTGGACTTTCTTGGCAGCCTCCTTGGCAAGGTCAAAGGGAAAGTCTAGGAAGAGTTCTTGCATCCACAGCCTTAGGAGAAACATCTTGGTGAGAGACCCTCTAAATTAGAGACCAAGGTGTCATGGGAACTTTCTTTTCGACTTTTGGGCATGATCTTCTGGAAAGACAAGTTGCTAATGTGCATAGGAAGGAGGTTGCAATGGGGCACATGGTGTTTTGCAAATCCACCCTAGACCCATACTCACGGGAAATGTCAAGGAGAAAATGAGTTCTTGGATGCAGAGTGAATTTGATACACTAAGATGATTCCATTCACGTGGTATCCTGGCTTGGGATAGTTCAGCACAATGGGATTTTTGAGCTTCAGTGTGGGAAGCTGTACAGGATGGTGTGAGAAGTTTTCCCAGGAAGAGATCAATGCAGGTTGGATGGCCAAAAGCAATCTCTTGAGATAGGAGGAAGTCTTCACAACAGACTAAATGAGCACTGGACAGGTGGACAGAAATAGGTACTAGCTTCCATGGGCAAGGAAAAGTAAAGGGGTAAAAGACTGAGAGTGGGAGAGAGAGAGAGAGAGAGAGAGAGAGAGAGAGAGAGAGAGAGAGAGAGAGAGAGAGAGAGAGAGAGAGAGAGAGAGAGAGAGAAGTGTTATCTTCTGGGCCCAATTAAGCTTGCTACCCAGGAGCTGGAATTTTGAAGC
This sequence comes from Mus caroli, assembly GCF_978045245.1. NCBI lineage: Eukaryota > Metazoa > Chordata > Mammalia > Rodentia > Muridae > Mus > Mus caroli. The sequence continues at coordinate 87,428,577 of NW_028227263.1, forward strand.
CTCAGAGGAGTTTGACTTTGCCTCATGCAAAGACCCAGATGTATTGATCAGAGAAGGACTGGAGTCATGATGAAAGGATCAAAATTAGTTGGCTTAGATATCCAATGAGGCCCAATTTTGCCTGAGAACTTATTCAGAGCTGCATCCTCATTGTTCCTCAGCATAGCCAAGTGGACCAGTGATTGGCCTTGTTATTAGTTGTTTCGGACTGGATGCTTGGAGAGATGCTCTCTTTCCCTTGAGAACATTCTCAGGACACTGGTGGAGGTAGTTGATGGCCTGGACTTTAGGGAAAGTGTTGAGTAGCTGTATTTCAGCTCACATATCATCCTTAAGTCCTTAGAGTGAGCTGAGGACCCAGCAAGCACTGAGAGCCAAGGGCATGGCATGTTCACATCCAAGGCCTGAGAGTAAAAGCAAAGGAGATCTGGAAGGGCAGTGTGAAGAGGTTGGTAAGAGCAGGAGTGTTGAGGGTGCCTGTGAGCTATGACAAGCCCATAGTACATGGTAAGCCCATAATCCATCTGGTTTTGCATGGGTCCCACTGTAATGGTAGCATGTTCTCTGTGCTGTCTTCACAGGGTTGCATTCCCTGTCCAGCATGGTCCATGGCAACATATAGAGGAAATGGCCCCACAACTTTGGCTGAGTGTTGATGTCTTCCAACCGAGTCTCCAGCAAAGAGTTGTGGTGTGGCTGACTTGCCCTAGTTCACCTGAGTTAAAAGGTAAGGATCATGGGAATTGCTGCATGTATTCTAGGTGTCCTGGTCTTGGAGGAGCAGGGAACTGCTGCCATCTGTACGTCCAGTCCCTTCGGGATATGGAGCATGCTTAGGGCCTCTGGTTTCTCCCAGGTTTGGAGCTTCGGCCCATTGTCCCCTGGCAGTGTATGGGCAATGTCTTGCAGTCCCTTGCTCTCCCCAAAGCCAGAGCATTCCAGAGTACCGGAACCACTTTGTGCAATGCACTCCAATGTGCTTGGATCTATGGTGATTCCCAGTCAAACATTCCTTGGAAAAGCTGAACAAAATGAGTGAAAATTCTGTACCGCCACTCTCATCGGGACTGAGGTCCAGCATCTTGGGTCTCCCAGGTGCTACGGGCGTCAGGCACAGGCTGCCCATCCACTCCATTGTTCTTGACTTCTTCGGGCTCTAGCCAGAGTCTGCAGAGACAGGTGTGTGCTTGCCCTACTCTGCCAAAAAGCATGGCGTAGGACACAGCAGCTCCTAAAGCTCAGGTGGCATGCTCACTTTGCTGTTGAGGAGATGCTTGGCAGATACTCAGTAGGGAGTCGTGCTAGGTCCAAGGATAGGGCCCAAGCCATTGTGGAAAGTAGACTGTGAGGCAAAAGTAGCAGTGGCAGTGGCACCAAAGTTTGGTTCTTCACATGGTAATATCTGGCAGTGGATTCAGGCTTCTCAGAAGCCCTGATATGAATTTTAACCCTGTTGCATTGCTTTAGAGAGTCAATAGATTTCAGGCTGCAGGTAGATTGTAGCTTGACCCAGTAGCAGGTAACTGAGACAATGTGAATATGGTCTGTTCAGGTGGTGAACAGAAGCCTCTGTGTCCCTGGTGGCTTGTAAGATTCTCGGGCAATTGCCTTGGAAATAGAGAAGGAGCTAAGCAATGGAGGTGGTGACAGGCACCTCACTGGTCAGATTGCACCACATTTAAACACTTACCTGTGTACCAGGACTGATAGCACTTTGATGGACTCGGTGGAAGCATGAGACTTACAGACCTGTGTCTCAATAGGTTTTTTGAAAGAACATTTGTAGGAATCTCCTCTTGGGTAGGTTCTGTTGCTTTGGAAGTTGTTGAAGGGATATCCTTGGAATGTTTGGACTTTCTTGGCAGCCTCCTTGGCAAGGTCAAAGGGAAAGTCTAGGAAGAGTTCTTGCATCCACAGCCTTATGAGAAACATCTTGGTGAGAGATCCTCTAAATTAGAGACCAAGGTGTCATGGGACCTTTCTTTTCGACTTTTGGGCAAGATCTTCTGGAAAGACAAGTTGCTAATGTGCATAGGAAGGAGGTTGCAATGGGGCACATGGTGTTTTGCAAATCCACCCTAGACCCATGCTCACGGGAAATGTCAAGGAGAAAATGAGTTCTTGGATGCAGAGTGAATTTGATACACTAAGATGATTCCATTCACGTAGTATCCTGGCCTGGGATAGTTCAGCACAATGGGATTTTTGAGCTTCAGTGTGGGAAGCTGTACAGGATGGTGTGAGAAGTTTTCCCAGGAAGAGATCAATGCAGGGTGGATGGCCAAAAGCAATCTTTTGAGATAGGAGGAAGTCTTCACAACAGACTAAATGAGCAACGGAGAGGTGGACAGAAATAGGTACTAGCTTCCAAAGGGCAAGGAAAAGTCAAGGGGTAAAAGACTGAGAGAGGGGGAGAGAGAGAGAGAGAGAGAGAGAGAGAGAGAGAGAGAGAGAGAGAGAGAGAGAGAGAGAGAGAGAGAGAGAGAGAGAGAGAAGCGTTATCTTCTGGGCACAATTAAGCTTGCTACCCAGGAGCTGGAATTTTGAAGCCTCAGAGGAGTTTGACTTTGCCTCATGCAAAGACCCAGATGTATTGATCAGAGAAGGACTGGAGCCATGATGAAAGGATCAAAATTAGTTGGTTAGATATCCAATGAGGCCCAATTTTGCCTGAGAACTTATTCAGAGCTGCATCCTCATTGTTCCTCAGCATAGCCAAGTGGACCAGTGATAGGCCTTGTTATTAGCTGTTTCGGACTGGATGCTTGGAGAGATGCTCTCTTTCCCTTGAGAACATTCTCAGGACACTGGTGGAGGTAGTTGATGGCCTGGACTTTAGGGAAAGTGTTGAGTAGCTGTATTTCAGCTCACATATCATCCTTAAGTCCTTAGAGTGAGCTGAGGACCCAGCAAGCACTGAGAGCCAAGGGCATGGCATGTTCACATCCAAGGCCTGAGAGTAAAAGCAAAGGAGATCTGGAAGGGCAGTGTGAAGAGGTTGGTAAGAGCAGGAGTGTTGAGGGTGCCTGTGAGCTATGACAAGCCCATAGTACATGGTAAGCCCATAATCCATCTGGTTTTGCATGGGTCCCACTGTAATGGTAGCATGTTCTCTGTGCTGTCTTCACAGGGTTGCATTCCCTGTCCAGCATGGTCCATGGCAACATATAGAGGAAATGGCCCCACAACTTTGGCTGAGTGTTGATGTCTTCCAACTGAGTCTCCAGCAAAGAGTTTTGGTGTGGCTGACTTGCCCTAGTTCACCTGAGTTAAATGGTAAGGAACATGGGAATTGCTGCATGTATTCTAGGTGTCCTGGTCTTGGACGAGCAGGGAACTGCTGCCATCTGTACGTCCAGTCCCTTCGGGATATGGAGCATGCTTAGGGCCTCTGGTTTCTCCCAGGTTTGGAGCTTCGGCCCATTGTCCCCTGGCAGTGTATGGGCAATGTCTTGCAGTCCTTGCTCTCCCCAAAGCCAGAGCATTCCAGAGTACTGGAACCACTTAGTGCAATGCAGTCCAATGTGCTTGGATCTATGATGATTCCCAGTCAAACATTCCTTGGAAAAGCTGAACAAAATGAGTGAAAATTCTGTACCGCCACTCTCATCGGGACTGAGGTCCAGCATCTTGGGTCTCCCAGGTGCTATGGGCGTCAGGCACAGGCTGCCCATCCACTCCATTGTTCTTGACTTCTTCGGGCTCTAGCCAGAGTCTGCAGAGACAGGTGAGTGCTTGCCCTACTCTGCCAAAAAGCATGGCATAGGACACAGCAGCTCCTAAAGCTCAGGTGGCTTGCTCACTTTGCTGTTGAGGAGATGCTTGGCAGATACTCAGTAGGGAGTCGTGCTAGGTCCAAGGATAGGGCCCAAGCCATTGTGGAAAGTAGACTGTGAGGCAAAAGTAGCAGTGGCAGTGGCACCAAAGTTTGGTTCTTCACATGGTAATATCTGGCAGTGGATTCAGGCTTCTCAGAAGCCCTGATATGAATTTTAACCATGTTGCATTGCTTTAGAGATTCAATAGATTTCAGGCTGCAGGTAGATTGTAGCTTGACCCAGTAGCAGGTAACTGAGACAATGTGACTGTGGTCTGTTCAGGTGGTGAACAGAAGCCTCTGTGTCCCTGGTGGCTTGTAAGATTCTCGGGCAATTGCCTTGGAAATAGAGAAGGAGCTAAGCAGTGGAGGTGGTGACAGGCACCTCACTGGTCAGATTGCACCACATTTAAACACTTACCTGTGTACCAGGACTGATAGCACTTTGATGGACTCGGTGGAAGCATGAGACTTACAGACCTGTGTCTCAATAGGTTTTTTGAAAGAACATTTGTAGGAATCTCCTCTTGGGTAGGTTCTGTTGCTTTGGAAGTTGTTGAAGGGATATCCTTGGAATGTTTGGACTTTCTTGGCAGCCTCCTTGGCAAGGTCAAAGGGAAAGTCTAGGAAGAGTTCTTGCATCCACAGCCTTAGGAGAAACATTTTGGTGAGAGACCCTCTAAATTAGAGACCAAGGTGTCATGGGACATTTCTTTTCGAATTTTGGGCATGATCTTCTGGAAAGACAAGTTGCTAATGTGCATAGGAAGGAGGTTGCAATGGGGCACATGGTGTTTTGCAAATCCACCCTAGACCCATGCTCACGAGAAATGTCAAGGAGAAAATGAGTTCTTGGATGCAGAGTCAATTTGATACACTAAGATGATTCCATTCACGTGGTATCCTGGCCTGGGATAGTTCAGCACAATGGGATTTTTGAGCTTCAGTGTGGGAAGCTGTATAGGATGGTGTGAGAAGTTTTCCCAGGAAGAGATCAATGCAGGGTGGATGGCCAAAAGCAATCTCTTGAGATAGGAGGAAGTCTTCACAACAGACTAAATGAGCACTGGACAGGTGGACAGAAATAGGTACTAGATTCCATGGGCAAGGAAAAGTCAAGGGGTAAAAGACTGAGAGAGGGGGGGAGAGAGAGAGAGAGAGAGAGAGAGGTGTTATCTTCTGGGCCCAATTAAGCTTGCTACCCAGGAGCTGGAATTTTGAAGCCTCAGAGGAGTTTGACTTTGCCTCATGCAAAGACCCAGATGTATTGATCAGAGAAGGACTGGAGCCATGATGGAAGGATCAAAATTAGTTGGCTTAGATATCCAATGAGGCCCAATTTTGCTGGAGAACTTATTCAGAGCTGCATCCTCATTGTTCCTCAGCATAGCCAAGTGGACCAGTGATTGGCCTTGTTATTAGCTGTTTCGGACTGGATGCTTGGAGAGATGCTCTCATTCCCTTGAGAACATTCTCAGGACACTGTTGGAGGTAGTTGATGGCCTGGACATTAGGGAAAGTGTTGAGTAGCTGTATTTCAACTCACATATCACCCTTAAGTCCTTAGAGTGAGCTGAGGACCCAGCAAGCACTGAGAGCCAAGGGCATGGCATGTTCACATCCAAGGCCTGAGAGTAAAAGCAAAGGAGATCTGGAAGGGCAGTGTGAAGAGGTTGGTAAGAGCAGGAGTGTTGAGGGTGCCTGTGAGCTATGACAAGCCCATAGTACATGGTAAGCCCATAATCCATCTGGTTTTGCATGGGTCCCACTGTAATGGTAGCATGTTCTCTGTGCTGTCTTCACAGGGTTGCATTCCCTTTCCAGCATGGTCCATGGCAACATATAGAGGAAATGGCCCCACAACTTTGGCTGAGTGTTGATGTCTTCCAACTGAGTCTCCAGCAAAGAGTTGTGGTGTGGCTGACTTGCCCTAGTTCACCTGAGTTAAAAGGTAAGGAACATGGGAATTGCTGCATGTATTCTAGGTGTCCTGGTCTTGGAGGAGCAGGGAACTGCTGCCATCTATACATCCAGTCCCTTCGGGATATGGAGCATGCTTAGGGCCTCTGGTTTCTCCCAGGTTTGGAGCTTCGGCCCATTGTCCCCTGGCAGTGTATGGGCAATGTCTTGCAGTCCTTGCTCTCCCCAAAGCCAGAGCATTCCAGAGTACTGGAACCACTTTGTGCAATGCAGTCCAATGTGCTTGGATCTATGATGATTCCCAGTCAAACATTCCTTGGAAAAGCTGAACAAAATGAGTGAAAATTCTGTACCGCCACTCTCATCTGGACTGAGGTCCAGCATCTCTGGTCTCCCAGGTGCTATGGGCGTCAGGCACAGGCTGCCCATCCACTCCATTGTTCTTGACTTCTTCGGGCTCTAGCCAGAGTCTGCAGAGACAGGTGTGTGCTTGCCCTACTCTGCCAAAAAGCATGGTGTAGGACACAGCAGCTCCTAAAGCTCAGGTGGCTTGCTCACTTTGCTGTTGAGGAGATGCTTGGCAGATACTCAGTAGGGAGTCGTGCTAGGTCCAAGGATAGGGCCCAAGCCATTGTGGAAAGTAGACTGTGAGGCAAAAGTAGCAGTGGCAGTGGCACCAAAGTTTGGTTCTTCACATGGTAATATCTGGCAGTGGATTCAGGCTTCTCAGAAGCCCTGATATGAATTTTAACCATGTTGCATTGCTTTAGAGATTCAATAGATTTCAGGCTGCAGGTAGATTGTAGCTTGACCCAGTAGCAGGTAACTGAGACAATGTGACTGTGGTCTGTTCAGGTGGTGAACAGAAGCCTCTGTGTCCCTGGTGGCTTGTAAGATTCTCAGGCAATTGCCTTGGAAATAGAGAAGGAGCTAAGCAATGGAGGTGGTGACAGGCACCTCACTGGTCAGATTGCACCACATTTAAACACTTACCTGTGTACCAGGACTGATAGCACTTTGATGGACTCGGTGGAAGCATGAGACTTACAGACCTGTGTCTCAATAGGTTTTTGAAAGTACATTTGTAGTAATCTCCTCTTGGGTAGGTTCTGTTGCTTTGGAAGTTGTTGAAGGGATATCCTTGGAATGTTTGGACTTTCTTGGCAGCCTCCTTGGCAAGGTCAAAGGGAAAGTCTAGGAAGAGTTCTTGCATCCTCAGCCTTTGGAGAAACATTTTGGTGAGAGACCCTCTAAATTAGAGACCAAGGTGTCATGGGACCTTTCTTTTCGACTTTTGGGCATGATCTTCTGGAAAGACAAGTTGCTAATGTGCATAGGAAGGAGGTTGCAATGGGGCACATGGTGTTTTGCAAATCCACCCTAGACCCATGCTCACGAGAAATGTCAAGGAGAAAATGAGTTCTTGGATGCAGAGTCAATTTGATACACTAAGATGATTCCATTAACTTGGTATCCTGGCCTGGGATAGTTCAGCACAATGGGATTTTTGAGCTTCAGTGTGGGAAGCTGTACAGGATGGTGTGAGAAGTTTTCCCAGGAAGAGATCAATGCAGGGTGGATGGCCAAAAGCAATCTCTTGAGATAGGAGGAAGTCTTCACAACAGACTAAATGAGCACTGGACAGGTGGACAGTAATAGGTACTAGATTCCATGGGCAAGGAAAAGTCAAGGGGTAAAAGATGAGAGAGGGGGAGAGAGAGAGAGAGAGAGAGAGAGAGAGAGAGAGAGAGAGAGAGAGAGAGAGAGAGAGAGAGAGAGAGAGAGAGAGAGAGAGAGAGAGAGAGAGAGAGAGAGAGAGAGAGAGAGAGAGAGAGAGAGAGAGAGAGAGAGAGAGAGGTGTTATCTTCTGGGCCCAATTAAGCTTGCTACCCAGGAGCTGGAATTTTGAAGCCTCAGAGGAGTTTGACTTTGCCTCATGCAAAGACCCAGATGTATTGATCAGAGAAGGACTGGAGCCATGATGAAAGGATCAAAATTAGTTGGCTTAGATATCCAATGAGGCCCAATTTTGCTGGAGAACTTATTCAGAGCTGCATCCTCATTGTTCCTCAGCATAGCCAAGTGGACCAGTGATTGGCCTTGTTATTAGCTGTTTCGGACTGGATGCTTGGAGAGATGCTCTCATTCCCTTGAGAACATTCTCAGGACACTGGTGGAGGTAGTTGATGGCCTGGACATTAGGGAAAGTGTTGAGTAGCTGTATTTCAACTCACATATCATCCTTAAGTCCTTAGAGTGAGCTGAGGACCCAGCAAGCACTGAGAGCCAAGGGCATGGCATGTTCACATCCAAGGCCTGAGAGTAAAAGCAAAGGAGATCTGGAAGGGCAGTGTGAAGAGGTTGGTAAGAGCAGGAGTGTTGAGGGTGCCTGTGAGCTATGACAAGCCCATAGTACATGGTAAGCCCATAATCCATCTGGTTTTGCATGGGTCCCACTGTAATGGTAGCATGTTCTCTGTGCTGTCTTCACAGGGTTGCATTCCCTTTCCAGCATGGTCCATGGCAACATATAGAGGAAATGGCCCCACAACTTTGGCTGAGTGTTGATGTCTTCCAACTGAGTCTCCAGCAAAGAGTTGTGGTGTGGCTGACTTGCCCTAGTTCACCTGAGTTAAAAGGTAAGGAACATGGGAATTGCTGCATGTATTCTAGGTGTCCTGGTCTTGGAGGAGCAGGGAACTGCTGCCATCTATACATCCAGTCCCTTCGGGATATGGAGCATGCTTAGGGCCTCTGGTTTCTCCCAGGTTTGGAGCTTCGGCCCATTGTCCCCTGGCAGTGTATGGGCAATGTCTTGCAGTCCTTGCTCTCCCCAAAGGCAGAGCATTCCAGAGTACTGGAATCACTTTGTGCAATGCAGTCCAATGTGCTTGGATCTATGATGATTCCCAGTCAAACATTCCTTGGAAAAGCTGAACAAAATGAGTGAAAATTCTGTACCGCCACTCTCATCGGGACTGAGGTCCAGCATCTTGGGTCTCCCAGGTGCTATGGGCGTCAGGCACAGGCTGCCCATCCACTCCATTGTTCTTGACTTCTTCGGGCTCTAGCCAGAGTCTGCAGAGACAGGTGTGTGCTTGCCCTACTCTGCCAAAAAGCATGGCGTAGGACACAGCAGCTCCTAAAGCTCAGGTGGCATGCTCACTTTGCTGTTGAGGAGATGCTTGGCAGATACTCAGTAGGGAGTCGTGCTAGGTCCAAGGATAGGGCCCAAGCCATTGTGGAAAGTAGACTGTGAGGCAAAAGTAGCAGTGGCAGTGGCACCAAAGTTTGGTTCTTCACATGGTAATTTCTGGCAGTGGATTCAGGCTTCTCAGAAGCCCTGATATGAATTTTAACCCTGTTGCATTGCTTTAGAGAGTCAATAGATTTCAGGCTGCAGGTAGATTGTAGCTTGACCCAGTAGCAGGTAACTGAGACAATGTGACTGTGGTCTGTTCAGGTGGTGAACAGAAGCCTCTGTGTCCCTGGTGGCTTGTAAGATTCTCGGGCAATTGCCTTGGAAATAGAGAAGGAGCTAAGCAATGGAGGTGGTGACAGGCACCTCACTGGTCAGATTGCACCACATTTAAACACTTACCTGTGTACCAGGACTGATAGCACTTTGAGGGACTCGGTGGAAGCATGAGACTTACAGACCTGTGTCTCAATAGGTTTTTTGAAAGAACATTTGTAGGAATCTCCTCTTGGGTAGGTTCTGTTGCTTTGGAAGTTGTTGAAGGGATATCCTTGGAATGTTTGGACTTTCTTGGCAGCCTCCTTGGCAAGGTCAAAGGGAAAGTCTAGGAAGAGTTCTTGCATCCACAGCCTTAGGAGAAACATCTTGGTGAGAGACCCTCTAAATTAGAGACCAAGGTGTCATGGGACCTTTCTTTTCGACTTTTGGGCATGATCTTCTGGAAAGACAAGTTGCTAATGTGCATAGGAAGGAGGTTGCAATGGGGCACATGGTGTTTTGCAAATCCACCCTAGACCCATGCACATGGGAAATGTCAAGGAGAAAATGAGTTCTTGGATGAAGAGTGAATTTGATACACTAAGATGATTCCATTCACGTGGTATCCTGGCATGGGATAGTTCAGCACAATGGGATTTTTGAGCCTCAGTGTGGGAAGCTGTATAGGATGGTGTGAGAAGTTTTCCCAGGAAGAGATCAATGCAGGGTGGATGGCCAAAAGCAATCTCTTGAGATAGGAGGAAGTCTTCACAACAGACTAAATGAGCTCTAGACAGGTGGATAAAAATAGGTACTAGCTTCCATGGGCAAGGAAAAGTCAAGGGGTAAAAGACTGAAAGAGGGGGAGAGAGAGAGAGAGAGAAAGAGAGAGAGAGAGAGAGAGAGAGAGAGAGAGAGAGAGAGAGAGAGAGAGAGAGGCAGAGAGAGAGAGAGAGAGAGAGAGAAGTGTTATCTTCTGGTCCCAATTAAGCTTGCTACCCAGGAGCTGGAATTTTGAAGCCTCAGAGGAGTTTGACTTTGCCTCATGCAAAGATCCAGATGTATTGATCAGAGAAGGACTGGAGCCATGATGGAAGGATCAAAATTAGTTGGCTTAGATATCCAATGAGGCCCAATTTTGCTGGAGAACTTATTCAGAGCTGCATCCAAATTGTTCCTCAGCATAGCCAAGTGGACCAGTGATTGGCCTTGTTATTAGCTGTTTCGGACTGGATGCTTGGAGAGATGCTCTCATTCCCTTGAGAACATTCTCAGGACACTGGTGGAGGTAGTTGATGGCCTGGACTTTAGGGAAAGTGTTGAGTAGCTGTATTTCAACTCACATATCATCCTTAAGTCCTTAGAGTGAGCTGAGGACCCAGCAAGCACTGAGAGCCAAGGGCATGGCATGTTCACATCCAAGGCCTGAGAGTAAAAGCAAAGGAGATCTGGAAGGGCAGTGTGAAGAGGTTGGTAAGAGCAGGAGTGTTGAGGGTGCCTGTGAGCTATGACAAGCCCATAGTACATGGTAAGCCCATAATCCATCTGGTTTTGCATGGGTCCCACTGTAATGGTAGCATGTTCTCTGTGCTGTCTTCACAGGGTTGCATTCCCTTTCCAGCATGGTCCATGGGCAACATACAGAGGAAATGGCCCCACAACTTTGGCTGAGTGTTGATGTCTTCCAACTGAGTCTCCAGCAAAGAGTTGTGGTGTGGCTGACTTGCCCTAGTTCACCTGAGTTAAAAGGTAAGGAACATGGGAATTGCTGCATGTATTCAAGGTGTCCTGGTCTTGGAGGAGCAGGGAACTGCTGCCATCTGTACGTCCAGTCCCTTCGGGATATGGAGCATGCTTAGGGCCTCTGGTTTCTCCCAGGTTTGGAGCTTCGGCCCATTGACCCCTGGCAGTGTATGGCAATGTCTTGCAGTCCCTTGCTCTCCCCAAAGCCAGAGCATTCCAGAGTACCTGAACCACTTTGTGCAATGCACTCCATGTGCTTGGATCTATGATGATTCCCAGTCAAACATTCCTTGGAAAAGCTGAACAAAATGAGTGAAAATTCTGTACTGCCACTCTCATCGGGACTGAGGTCCAGCATCTTGGATCTCCCAGGTGCTATGGGCGTCAGGCACAGGCTGCCCATCCACTCCATTGTTCTTGACTTCTTCGGGCTCTAGCCAGAGTCTGCAGAGACAGGTGTGTGCTTGCCCTTCTCTGCCAAAAAGCATGGCGTAGGACACAGCAGCTCCTAAAGCTCAGGTGGCATGCTCACTTTGCTGTTGAGGAGATGCTTGGCAGATACTCAGTAGGGAGTCGTGCTAGGTCCAAGGATAGGGCCCAAGCCATTGTGGAAAGTAGACTGTGAGGCAAAAGTAGCAGTGGCAGTGGCACCAAAGTGTGGTTCTTCACATGGTAATATCTGGCAGTGGATTCAGGCTTCTCAGAAGCCCTGATATGAATTTTAACCCTGTTGCATTGCTTTAGAGAGTCAATAGATTTCAGGCTGCAGGTAGGTTGTATCTTGAAGCAGTAGCAGGTAACTGAGACAATGTGACTGTGGTCTGTTCAGGTGGTGAACAGAAGCCTCTGTGTCCCTGGTGGCTTGTAAGATTCTCAGGCAATTGCCTTGGAAATAGAGAAGGAGCTAAGCAATGGAGGTGGTGACAGGCACCTCACTGGTCAGATTGCACCACATTTAAACACTTACCTGTGTACCAGGACTGATAGCACTTTGATGGACTCGGTGGAAGCATGAGACTTACAGACCTGTGTCTCAATAGGTTTTTTGAAAGAACATTTGTAGGAATCTCCTCTTGGGTAGGTTCTGTTGCTTTGGAAGTTGTTGAAGGGATATCCTTGGAATGTTTGGACTTTCTTGGCAGCCTCCTTGGCAATGTCAAAGGGAAAGTCTAGGAAGAGTTCTTGCATCCACAGCCTTAGGAGAAACATCTTGGTGAGAGACCCTCTAAATTAGTGACCAAGGTGTCATGGGACATTTCTTTTCGACTTTTGGGCATGATCTTCTGGAAAGACAAGTTGCTAATGTGCATAGGAAGGAGGTTGCAATGGGGCACATGGTGTCTTGCAAATCCACCTTAGACCCATGCTCACGGGAAATATCAAGGAGAAAATGAGTTCTTGGATGCAGAGTGAATTTGATACACTAAGATGATTCCATTCACGTGGTATCCTGGCCTGGGATAGTTCAGCACAATGGGATTTTTGAGCTTCAGTGTGGGAAGCTGTACAGGATGGTGTAAGAAGTTTTCCCAGGAAGAGATCAATGCAGGGTGGATGGCCAAAAGCAATCTCTTGAGATAGGAGGAAGTCTTCACAACAGACAAAATGAGCACTAGACAGGTGGACAGAAATATGTACTAGCTTCCATGGGCAAGGAAAAGTCAAGGGGTAAAAGACTGAGAGAGGGGGAGAGAGAGAGAGAGAGAGAGAGAGAGAGAGAGAGAGAGAGAGAGAGAGAGAGAGAGAGAGAGAGAGAGAGAGAGAGAGAGAAGTGTTATCTTCTGGGCCCTATTAAGCTTGCTACCCAGGAGCTGGAATTTTGAAGCCTCAGAGGAGTTTTACTTTGCCTCATGCAAAGACCCAGATGTATTGATCAGAGGACTGGAGCCATGATGGAAGGATCAAAATTAGTTGGCTTAGATATCCAATGAGGCCCAATTTTGCTGGAGAACTTATTCAGAGCTGCATCCAAATTGTTCCTCAGCATAGCCAAGTGGACCAGTGATTGGCCTTGTTATTAGCTGTTTCGGACTGGATGCTTGGAGAGATGCTCTCATTCCCTTGAGAACATTCTCAGGACACTGGTGGAGGTAGTTGATGGCCTGGACTTTAGGGAAAGTGTTGAGTAGCTGTATTTCAACTCACATATCATCCTTAAGTCCTTAGAGTGAGCTGAGTACCCAGCAAGCACTGAGAGCCAAGGGCATGTCATGTTCTCATCCAAGGCCTGAGAGTAAAAGCAAAGGAGATCTGGAAGGGCAGTGTGAAGAGGTTGGTAAGAGCAGGAGTGTTGAGGGAGCCTGTGAGCTATGACAAGCCCATAGTACATGGTAAGCCCATAATCCATCTGGTTTTGCATGGGTCCCACTGTAATGGTAGCATGTTCTCTGTGCTGTCTTCACAGGGTTGCATTCCCTTTCCAGCATGGTCCACGGGCAACATACAGAGGAAATGGCCCCACAACTTTGGCTGAGTGTTGATGTCTTCCAACTGAGTCTCCAGCAAAGAGTTGTGATGTGGCTGACTTGCCCTAGTTCACCTGAGTTAAAAGGTAAGGAACATGGGAATTGCTGCATGTATTCAAGGTGTCCTGGTCTTGGAGGAGCAGGGAACTGCTGCCATCTGTACGTCCAGTCCCTTCGGGATATGGAGCATGCTTAGGGCCTCTGGTTTCTCCCAGGTTTGGAGCTTCGGCCCATTGTCCCCTGGCAGTGTATGGGCAATGTCTTGCAGTCCCTTGCTCTCCCCAAAGCCAGAGCATTCCAGAGTACCGGAACCACTTTGTGCAATGCACTCCATGTGCTTGGATCTATGATGATTCCCAGTCAAACATTCCTTGGAAAAGCTGAACAAAATGAGTGAAAATTCTGTACCGCCACTCTCATCGGGACTGAGGTCCAGCATCTTGGGTCTCCCAGGTGCTATGGGCGTCAGGCACAGGCTGCCCATCCACTCCATTGTTCTTGACTTCTTCGGGCTCTAGCCAGAGTCTGCAGAGACAGGTGTGTGCTTGCCCTACTCTGCCAAAAAGCATGGCGTAGGACACAGCAGCTCCTAAAGCTCAGGTGGCATGCTCACTTTGCTGTTGAGGAGATGCTTGGCAGATACTCAGTAGGGAGTCGTGCTAGGTCCAAGGATAGGGCCCAAGCCATTGTGGAAAGTAGACTGTGAGGCAAAAGTAGCAGTGGCAGTGGCACCAAAGTTTGGTTCTTCACATGGTAATATCTGGCAGTGGATTCAGGCTTCTCAGAAGCCCTGATATGAATTTTAACCCTGTTGCATTGCTTTAGAGAGTCAATAGATTTCAGGCTGCAGGTAGATTGTAGCTTGACCCAGTAGCAGGTAACTGAGACAATGTGACTGTGGTCTGTTCAGGTGGTGAACAGAAGCCTCTGTGTCCCTGGTGGCTTGTAAGATTCTCGGGCAATTGCCTTGGAAATAGAGAAGGAGCTAAGCAATGGAGGTGTTGACAGGCACCTCACTGGTCAGATTGCACCACATTTAAACACTTACCTGTGTACCAGGACTGATAGCACTTTGATGGACTCGGTGGAAGCATGAGACTTACAGACCTGTGTCTCAATAGGTTTTTTGAAAGAACATTTGTAGGAATCTCCTCTTGGGTAGGTTCTGTTTCTTTGGAAGTTGTTGAAGGGATATCCTTGGAATGTTTGGACTTTCTTGGCAGCCTCCTTGGCAAGGTCAAAGGGAAAGTCTAGGAAGATTTCTTGCATCCACAGCCTTAGGAGAAACATCTTGGTGAGGGACCCTCTAAATTAGAGACCAAGGTGTCATGGGACATTTCTTTTCGACTTTTGGGCATGATCTTCTGGAAAGACAAGTTGCTAATGTGCATAGGAAGGAGGTTGCAATGGGGCACATGGTGTTTTGCAAATCCACCCTAGACCCATGCTCACGAGAAATGTCAAGGAGAAAATGAGTTCTTGGATGCAGAGTGAATTTGATACACTAAGATGATTCCATTCACGTGGTATCCTGGCCTGGGATAATACAGCACAATGGGATTTTTTAGCTTCAGTGTGGGAAGCTGTACAGGATGGTGTGAGAAGTTTTCCCAGGAAGAGATCAATGCAGGGTGGATGGCCAAAAGCAATCTCTTGAGATAGGAGGAAGTCTTCACAACAGACTAAATGAGCACTGGACAGGTGGACAGAAATAGGTACTAGCTTCCATGGGCAAGGAAAAGTCAAGGGGTAAAAGACTGAGAGAGGGGGAGAGAGAGAGAGAGAGAGAGAGAGGGAGAGAGAGAGAGAGAGAGAGAGAGAGAGAGAGAGAGAGAGAGAGAGAGAGAGAGAGAGAGAGAGAGAGAGAGAGAGAGAGAGAGAGAGAAGTGTTATCTTCTGGGCCCAATTAAGCTTGCTACCCAGGAGCTGGAATTTTGAAGCCTCAGAGGAGTTTGACTTTGCCTCATGCAAAGACCCAGATGTATTGATCAGAGAAGGACTGGAGTCATGATGGAAGGATCAAAATTAGTTGGCTTAGATATCCAATGAGGCCCAATTTTGCTGGAGAACTTATTCAGAGCTGCATCCAAATTGTTCCTCAGCATAGCCAAGTGGACCAGTGATTGGCCTTGTTATTTGCTGTTTCGGACTGGATGCTTGGAGAGATGCTCTCATTCCCTTGAGAACATTCTCAGGACACTGGTGGAGGTAGTTGATGGCCTGGACTTTAGGGAAAGTGTTGAGTAGCTGTATTTCAACTCACATATCATCCTTAAGTCCTTAGAGTGAGCTGAGGAACCAGCAAGCACTGAGAGCCAAGGGCATGGCATGTTCACATCCAAGGCCTGAGAGTAAAAGCAAAGGAGATCTGGAAGGGCAGTGTGAAGAGGTTGGTAAGAGCAGGAGTGTTGAGGGTGCCTGTGAGCTATGACAAGCCCATAGTACATGGTAAGTCCATAATCCATCTGGTTTTGCATGGGTCCCACTGTAATGGTAGCATGTTCTCTGTGCTGTCTTCACAGGGTTACATTCCCTTTCCAGCATGGTCCATGGGCAACATACAGAGGAAATGGCCCCACAACTTTGGCTGAGTGTTGATGTCTTCCAACTGAGTCTCCAGCAAAGAGTTGTGGTGTGGCTGACTTGCCCTAGTTCACCTGAGTTAAAAGGTAAGGAACATGGGAATTGCTGCATGTATTCAAGGTGTCCTGGTCTTGGAGGAGCAGGGAACTGCTGCCATCTGTAGGTCCAGTCCCTTCGGGATATGGAGCATGCTTAGGGCCTCTGGTTTCTCCCAGGTTTGGAGCTTCGGCCCATTGTCCCCTGGCAGTGTATGGGCAATGTCTTGCAGTCCCTTGCTCTCCCCAAAGCCAGAGCATTCCAGAGTACCGGAACCACTTTGTGCAATGCACTCCAATGTGCTTGGATATATGATGATTCCCAGTCAAACATTCCTTGGAAAAGCTGAACAAAATGAGTGGAAATTCTGTACCGCCACTCTCATCGGGACTGAGGTCCAGCATCTTGGGTCTCCCAGGTGCTATGGGCGTCAGGCACAGGCTGCCCATCCACGCCATTGTTCTTGACTTCTTCGGGCTCTAGCCAGAGTCTGCAGAGACAGGTGTGTGCTTGCCCTACTCTGCCAAAAAGCATGGCGTAGGACACAGCAGCTCCTAAAGCTCAGGTGGCATGCTCACTTTGCTGTTGAGGAGATGCTTGGCAGATACTCAGTAGGGAGTCATGCTAGGTCCAAGGATAGGGCCCAAGCCATTGTGGAAAGTAGACTGTGAGGCAAAAGTAGCAGTGGCAGTGGCACCAAAGTTTGGTTCTTCACATGGTAATATCTGGCAGTGGATTCAGGCTTCTCAGAAGCCGTGATATGAATTTTAACCCTGTTGCATTGCTTTAGAGAGTCAATAGATTTCAGGCTGCAGGTAGATTGTAGCTTGACCCAGTAGCAGGTAACTGAGACAATGTGACTGTGGTCTGTTCAGGTGGTGAACAGAAGCCTCTGTGTCCCTGGTGGCTTGTAAGATTCTCGGGCAATTGCCTTGGAAATAGAGAAGGAGCTAAGCAATGGAGGTGGTGACAGGCACCTCACTGGTCAGATTGCACCACATTTAAACACTTACCTGTGTACCAGGACTGATAGCACTTTGATGGACTCGGTGGAAGCATGAGACTTACAGACCTGTGTCTCAATAGGTTTTTTGAAAGAACATTTGTAGGAATCTCCTCTTGGGTAGGTTCTGTTTCTTTGGAAGTTGTTGAAGGGATATCCTTGGAATGTTTGGACTTTCTTGGCAGCCTCCTTGGCAAGGTCAAAGGGAAAGTCTAGGAAGAGTTATTGCATCCACAGCCTTAGGAGAAACATCTTGGTGAGAGACCCTCTAAATTAGAGACCAAGGTGTCATGGGACCTTTCTTTTCGACTTTTGGGCATGATCTTCTGGAAAGACAAGTTGCTAATGTGCATAGGAAGGAGGTTGCAATGGGGCACATGGTGTTTTGCAAATCCACCCTAGACCCATGCACACGGGAAATGTCAAGGAGAAAATGAGTTCTTGGATGCAGAGTGAATTTGATACACTAAGATGATTCCATTCACGTGGTATCCTGGCCTGGGATAGTTCAGCACAATGGGATTTTTGAGCTTCAGTGTGGGAAGCTGTATAGGATGGTGTGAGAAGTTTTCCCAGGAAGAGATCAATGCAGGGTGGATGGCCAAAAGCAATCTCTTGAGATAGGAGGAAGTCTTCACAACAGACTAAATGAGCACTGGACAGGTGGACAGAAATAGGTACTAGCTTCCATGGGCAAGGAAAAGTCAAGGGGTAAAAGACTGAGAGAGGGGGAGAGAGAGAGAGAGAGAGAGAGAGAGAGAGAGAGAGAGAGAGAGAGAGAGAGAGAGAGAGAGAGAGAGAGAGAGAAGTGTTATCTTCTGGGCCCAATTAAGCTTGCTACCCAGGAGCTGGAATTTTGAAGCCTCAGAGGAGTTTGACTTTGCCTCATGCAAAGACCCAGATGTATTGATCAGAGAAGGACTGGAGCCATGATGGAAGGATCAAAATTAGTTGGCTTAGATATCCAATGAGGCCCAATTTTGCTGGAGAACTTATTCAGAGCTGCATCCAAATTGTTCCTCAGCATAGCCAAGTGGACCAGTGATTGGCCTTGTTATTAGCTGTTTCGGACTGGATGCTTGGAGAGATGCTCTCATTCCCTTGAGAACATTCTCAGGACACTGGTGGAGGTAGTTGATGGCCTGGACTTTAGGGAAAGTGTTGAGTAGCTGTATTTCAACTCACATATCATCCTTAAGTCCTTAGAGTGAGCTGAGGACCCAGCAAGCACTGAGAGCCAAGGGCATGGCATGTTCACATCCAAGGCCTGAGAGTAAAAGCAAAGGAGATCTGGAAGGGCAGTGTGAAGAGGTTGGTAAGAGCAGGAGTGTTGAGGGTGCCTGTGAGCTATGACAAGCCCATAGTACATGGTAAGCCCATAATCCATCTGGTTTTGCATGGGTCCCACGGTAATGGTAGCATGTTCTCTGTGCTGTCTTCACAGGGTTGCATTCCCTTTCCAGCATGGTCCATGGGCAACATACAGAGGAAATGGCCCCACAACTTTGGCTGAGTGTTGATGTCTTCCAACTGAGTCTCCAGCAAAGAGTTGTGGTGTGGCTGACTTGCCCTAGTTCACCTGAGTTAAAAGGTAAGGAACATGGGAATTGCTGCATGTATTCAAGGTGTCCTGGTGTTGGAGGAGCAGGGAACTGCTGCCATCTGTACGTCCAGTCCCTTCGGGATATGGAGCATGCTTAGGGCCTCTGGTTTCTCCCAGGTTTGGAGCTTCGGCCCATTGTCCCCTGGCAGTGTATGGGCAATGTCTTGCAGTCCCTTGCTCTCCCCAAAGCCAGAGCATTCCAGAGTACCGGAACCACTTTTTGCAATGCACTCCATGTGCTTGGATCTATGATGATTCCCAGTCAAACATTCCTTGGAAAAGCTGAACAAAATGAGTGAAAATTCTATACCGCATCTCTCATCGGTACTGAGGTCCAGCATCTTGGGACTCCCAGGTGCTATGGGCGTCAGGCACAGGCTGCCCATCCACTCCATTGTTCTTGACTTCTTCGGGCTCTAGCCAGAGTCTGCAGAGACAGGTGTGTGCTTGCCCTACTCTGCCAAAAAGCATGGCGTAGGACACAGCAGCTCCTAAAGCTCAGGTGGCATGCTCACTTTGCTGTTGAGGAGATGCTTGGCAGATACTCAGTAGGGAGTCGTGCTAGGTCCAAGGATAGGGCCCAAGCCATTGTGGAAAGTAGACTGTGAGGCAAAAGTAGCAGTGGCAGTGGCACCAAAGTTTGGTTCTTCACATGGTAATATCTGGCAGTGGATTCAGGCTTCTCAGAAGCCGTGATATGAATTTTAACCCTGTTGCATTGCTTTAGAGAGTCAATAGATTTCAGGCTGCAGGTAGATTGTAGCTTGACCCAGTAGCAGGTAACTGAGACAATGTGACTGTGGTCTGTTCAGGTGGTGAACAGAAGCCTCTGTGTCCCTGGTGGCTTGTAAGATTCTCGGGCAATTGCCTTGGAAATAGAGAAGGAGCTAAGCAATGGAGGTGGTGACAGGCACCTCACTGGTCAGATTGCACCACATTTAAACACTTACCTGTGTACCAGGACTGATAGCACTTTGATGGACTCGGTGGAAGCATGAGACTTACAGACCTGTGTCTCAATAGGTTTTTTGAAAGAACATTTGTAGGAATCTCCTCTTGGGTAGGTTCTGTTGCTTTGGAAGTTGTTGAAGGGATATCCTTGGAATGTTTGGACTTTCTTGACATGCTCCTTGGCAAGGTCAAAGGGAAAGTCTAGGAAGATTTCTTGCATCCACAGTCTTAGGAGAAACATCTTGGTGAGGGACCCTCTAAATTAGAGACCAAGGTGTCATGGGACATTTCTTTTCGACTTTTGGGCATGATCTTCTGGAAAGACAAGTTGCTAATGTGCATAGGAAGGAGGTTGCAATGGGGCACATGGTGTTTTGCAAATCCACCCTAGACCCATGCTCACGAGAAATGTCAAGGAGAAAATGAGTTCTTGGATGCAGAGTGAATTTGATACACTAAGATGATTCCATTCACGTGGTATCCTGTCCTGGGATAGTTCAGCACAATGGGATTTTTGAGCTTCAGTGTGGGAAGCTGTACAGGATGGTGTGAGATGTTTTCCCAGGAAGAGATCAATGCAGGGTGGATGGCCAAAAGCAATCTCTTGAGATAGGAGGAAGTCTTCACAACAGACTAAATGAGCACTGGACAGGTGGACAGAAATAGGTACTAGCTTCCATGGGCAAGGAAAAGTCAAGGGGTAAAAGACTGAGAGAGGGGGAGAGAGAGAGAGAGAGAGAGAGAGAGAGAGAGAGAGAGAGAGAGAGAGAGAGAGAGAGAGAGAGAGAGAGAGAGAGAGAGAGAGAGAGAAAGTGTTATCTTCTGGGCCCAATTAAGCTTGCTACCCAGGAGCTGGAATTTTGAAGCCTCAGAGGAGTTTGACTTTGCCTCATGCAAAGACCCAGATGTATTGATCAGAGAAGGACTGGAGCCATGATGGAAGGATCAAAATTAGTTGGCTTAGATATCCAATGAGGCCCAATTTTGCTGGAGAACTTATTCAGAGCTGCATCCAAATTGTTCCTCAGCATAGCCAAGTGGACCAGTGATTGGCCTTGTTATTAGCTGTTTCGGACTGGATGCTTGGAGAGATGCTCTCATTCCCTTGAGAACATTCTCAGGACACTGGTGGAGGTAGTTGATGGCCTGGACTTTAGGGAAAGTGTTGAGTAGCTGTATTTCAACTCACATATCATCCTTAAGTCCTTAGAGTGAGCTGAGGACCCAGCAAGCACTGAGAGCCAAGGGCATGGCATGTTCACATCCAAGGCCTGAGAGTAAAAGCAAAGGAGATCTGGAAGGGCAGTGTGAAGAGGTTGGTAAGAGCAGGAGTGTTGAGGGTGCCTGTGAGCTATGACAAGCCCATAGTACATGGTAAGCCCATAATCCATCTGGTTTTGCATGGGTCCCACTGTAATGGTAGCATGTTCTTTGTGCTGTCTTCACAGGGTTGCATTCCCTTTCCAGCATGGTCCATGGGCAACATACAGAGGAAATGGCCCCACAACTTTGGCTGAGTGTTGATGTCTTCCAACTGAGTCTCCAGCAAAGAGTTGTGGTGTGGCTGACTTGCCCTAGTTCACCTGAGTTAAAAGGTAAGGAACATGGGAATTGCTGCATGTATTCAAGGTGTCCTGGTCTTGGAGGAGCAGGGAACTGCTGCCATCTATACGTCCAGTCCCTTCGGGATATGGAGCATGCTCAGGGCCTCTGGTTTCTCCCAGGTTTGGAGCTTCGGCCCATTGTCCCCTGGCAGTGTATGGGCAATGTCTTGCAGTCCCTTGCTCTCCCCAAAGCCAGAGCATTCCAGAGTACCGGAACCACTTTGTGCAATGCACTCCATGTGCTTGGATCTATGATGATTCCCAGTCAAACATTCCTTGGAAAAGCTGAACAAAATGAGTGAAAATTCTATACCGCATCTCTCATCGGTACTGAGGTCCAGCATCTTGGGTCTCCCAGGTGCTATGGGCGTCAGGCACAGGCTGCCCATCCACTCCATTGTTCTTGACTTCTTCGGGCTCTAGCCAGAGTCTGCAGAGACAGGTGTGTGCTTGCCCTACTCTGCCAAAAAGCATTGCGTAGGACACAGCAGCTCCTAAAGCTCAGGTGGCATGCTCACTTTGCTGTTGAGGAGATGATTGGCAGATACTCAGTAGGGAGTCGTGCTAGGTCCAAGGATAGGGCCCAAGCCATTGTGGAAAGTAGACTGTGAGGCAAAAGTAGCAGTGGCAGTGGCACCAAAGTTTGGTTCTTCACATGGTAATATCTGGCAGTGGATTCAGGCTTCTCAGAAGCCCTGATATGAATTTTAACCCTGTTGCATTGCTTTAGAGAGTCAATAGATTTCAGGCTGCAGGTAGATTGTAGCTTGACCCAGTAGCAGGTAACTGAGACAATGTGACTGTGGTCTGTTCAGGTGGTGAACAGAAGCCTCTGTGTCCCTGGTGGCTTGTAAGATTCTCGGGCAATTGCCTTGGAAATAGAGAAGGAGCTAAGCAATGGAGGTGGTGACAGGCACCTCACTGGTCAGATTGCACCACATTTAAACACTTACCTGTGTACCAGGACTGATAGCACTTTGATGGACTCGGTGGAAGCATGAGACTTACAGACCTGTGTCTCAATAGGTTTTTTGAAAGAACATTTGTAGGAATCTCCTCTTGGGTAGGTTCTGTTTCTTTGGAAGTTGTTGAAGGGATATCCTTGGAATGTTTGGACTTTCTTGACATGCTCCTTGGCAAGGTCAAAGGGAAAGTCTAGGAAGATTTCTTGCATCCACAGTCTTAGGAGAAACATCTTGGTGAGGGACCCTCTAAATTAGAGACCAAGGTGTCATGGGACATTTCTTTTCGACTTTTGGGCATGATCTTCTGGAAAGACAAGTTGCTAATGTGCATAGGAAGGAGGTTGCAATGGGGCACATGGTGTTTTGCAAATCCACCCTAGACCCATGCTCACGAGAAATGTCAAGGAGAAAATGAGTTCTTGGATGCAGAGTGAATTTGATACACTAAGATGATTCCATTCACGTGGTATCCTGTCCTGGGATAGTTCAGCACAATGGGATTTTTGAGCTTCAGTGTGGGAAGCTGTACAGGATGGTGTGAGATGTTTTCCCAGGAAGAGATCAATGCAGGGTGGATGGCCAAAAGCAATCTCTTGAGATAGGAGGAAGTCTTCACAACAGACTAAATGAGCACTGGACAGGTGGACAGAAATAGGTACTAGCTTCCATGGGCAAGGAAAAGTCAAGGGGTAAAAGACTGAGAGAGGGGGAGAGAGAGAGAGAGAGAGAGAGAGAGAGAGAGAGAGAGAGAGAGAGAGAGAGAGAGAGAGAGAGAGAGAGAGAGAGAGAGAGAAAGTGTTATCTTCTGGGCCCAATTAAGCTTGCTACCCAGGAGCTGGAATTTTGAAGCCTCAGAGGAGTTTGACTTTGCCTCATGCAAAGACCCAGATGTATTGATCAGAGAAGGACTGGAGCCATGATGGAAGGATCAAAATTAGTTGGCTTAGATATCCAATGAGGCCCAATTTTGCTGGAGAACTTATTCAGAGCTGCATCCAAATTGTTCCTCAGCATAGCCAAGTGGACCAGTGATTGGCCTTGTTATTAGCTGTTTCGGACTGGATGCTTGGAGAGATGCTCTCATTCCCTTGAGAACATTCTCAGGACACTGGTGGAGGTAGTTGATGGCCTGGACTTTAGGGAAAGTGTTGAGTAGCTGTATTTCAACTCACATATCATCCTTAAGTCCTTAGAGTGAGCTGAGGACCCAGCAAGCACTGAGAGCCAAGGGCATGGCATGTTCACATCCAAGGCCTGAGAGTAAAAGCAAAGGAGATCTGGAAGGGCAGTGTGAAGAGGTTGGTAAGAGCAGGAGTGTTGAGGGTGCCTGTGAGCTATGACAAGCCCATAGTACATGGTAAGCCCATAATCCATCTGGTTTTGCATGGGTCCCACTGTAATGGTAGCATGTTCTTTGTGCTGTCTTCACAGGGTTGCATTCCCTTTCCAGCATGGTCCATGGGCAACATACAGAGGAAATGGCCCCACAACTTTGGCTGAGTGTTGATGTCTTCCAACTGAGTCTCCAGCAAAGAGTTGTGGTGTGGCTGACTTGCCCTAGTTCACCTGAGTTAAAAGGTAAGGAACATGGGAATTGCTGCATGTATTCAAGGTGTCCTGGTCTTGGAGGAGCAGGGAACTGCTGCCATCTATACGTCCAGTCCCTTCGGGATATGGAGCATGCTCAGGGCCTCTGGTTTCTCCCAGGTTTGGAGCTTCGGCCCATTGTCCCCTGGCAGTGTATGGGCAATGTCTTGCAGTCCCTTGCTCTCCCCAAAGCCAGAGCATTCCAGAGTACCGGAACCACTTTGTGCAATGCACTCCATGTGCTTGGATCTATGATGATTCCCAGTCAAACATTCCTTGGAAAAGCTGAACAAAATGAGTGAAAATTCTATACCGCATCTCTCATCGGTACTGAGGTCCAGCATCTTGGGTCTCCCAGGTGCTATGGGCGTCAGGCACAGGCTGCCCATCCACTCCATTGTTCTTGACTTCTTCGGGCTCTAGCCAGAGTCTGCAGAGACAGGTGTGTGCTTGCCCTACTCTGCCAAAAAGCATTGCGTAGGACACAGCAGCTCCTAAAGCTCAGGTGGCATGCTCACTTTGCTGTTGAGGAGATGATTGGCAGATACTCAGTAGGGAGTCGTGCTAGGTCCAAGGATAGGGCCCAAGCCATTGTGGAAAGTAGACTGTGAGGCAAAAGTAGCAGTGGCAGTGGCACCAAAGTTTGGTTCTTCACATGGTAATATCTGGCAGTGGATTCAGGCTTCTCAGAAGCCCTGATATGAATTTTAACCCTGTTGCATTGCTTTAGAGAGTCAATAGATTTCAGGCTGCAGGTAGATTGTAGCTTGACCCAGTAGCAGGTAACTGAGACAATGTGACTGTGGTCTGTTCAGGTGGTGAACAGAAGCCTCTGTGTCCCTGGTGGCTTGTAAGATTCTCGGGCAATTGCCTTGGAAATAGAGAAGGAGCTAAGCAATGGAGGTGGTGACAGGCACCTCACTGGTCAGATTGCACCACATTTAAACACTTACCTGTGTACCAGGACTGATAGCACTTTGATGGACTCGGTGGAAGCATGAGACTTACAGACCTGTGTCTCAATAGGTTTTTTGAAAGAACATTTGTAGGAATCTCCTCTTGGGTAGGTTCTGTTTCTTTGGAAGTTGTTGAAGGGATATCCTTGGAATGTTTGGACTTTCTTGACATGCTCCTTGGCAAGGTCAAAGGGAAAGTCTAGGAAGATTTCTTGCATCCACAGTCTTAGGAGAAACATCTTGGTGAGGGACCCTCTAAATTAGAGACCAAGGTGTCATGGGACATTTCTTTTCGACTTTTGGGCATGATCTTCTGGAAAGACAAGTTGCTAATGTGCATAGGAAGGAGGTTGCAATGGGGCACATGGTGTTTTGCAAATCCACCCTAGACCCATGCTCACGAGAAATGTCAAGGAGAAAATGAGTTCTTGGATGCAGAGTGAATTTGATACACTAAGATGATTCCATTCACGTGGTATCCTGTCCTGGGATAGTTCAGCACAATGGGATTTTTGAGCTTCAGTGTGGGAAGCTGTACAGGATGGTGTGAGATGTTTTCCCAGGAAGAGATCAATGCAGGGTGGATGGCCAAAAGCAATCTCTTGAGATAGGAGGAAGTCTTCACAACAGACTAAATGAGCACTGGACAGGTGGACAGAAATAGGTACTAGCTTCCATGGGCAAGGAAAAGTCAAGGGGTAAAAGACTGAGAGAGGGGGAGAGAGAGAGAGAGAGAGAGAGGGAGAGAGAGAGAGAGAGAGAGAGAGAGAGAGAGAGAGAGAGAGAGAGAGAGAGAGAGAGAGAGAGAGAGAGAGAGAGAGAGAACTGTTATCTTCTGGGCCCAATTAAGCTTGCTACCCAGGAGCTGGAATTTTGAAGCCTCAGAGGAGTTTGACTTTGCCTCATGCAAAGACCCAGATGTATTGATCAGAGAAGGACTGGAGTCATGATGGAAGGATCAAAATTAGTTGGCTTAGATATCCAATGAGGCCCAATTTTGCTGGAGAACTTATTCAGAGCTGCATCCAAATTGTTCCTCAGCATAGCCAAGTGGACCAGTGATTGGCCTTGTTATTTGCTGTTTTGGACTGGATGCTTGGAGAGATGCTCTCATTCCCTTGAGAACATTCTCAGGACACTGGTGGAGGTAGTTGATGGCCTGGACTTTAGGGAAAGTGTTGAGTAGCTGTATTTCAACTCACATATCATCCTTAAGTCCTTAGAGTGAGCTGAGGAACCAGCAAGCACTGAGAGCCAAGGGCATGGAATGTTCACATCCAAGGCCTGAGAGTAAAAGCAAAGGAGATCTGGAAGGGCAGTGTGAAGAGGTTGGTAAGAGCAGGAGTGTTGAGGGTGCCTGTGAGCTATGACAAGCCCATAGTACATGGTAAGTCCATAATCCATCTGGTTTTGCATGGGTCCCACTGTAATGGTAGCATGTTCTCTGTGCTGTCTTCACAGGGTTACATTCCCTTTCCAGCATGGTCCATGGGCAACATACAGAGGAAATGGCCCCACAACTTTGGCTGAGTGTTGATGTCTTCCAACTGAGTCTCCAGCAAAGAGTTGTGGTGTGGCTGACTTGCCCTAGTTCACCTGAGTTAAAAGGTAAGGAACATGGGAATTGCTGCATGTATTCAAGGTGTCCTGGTCTTGGAGGAGCAGGGAACTGCTGCCATCTGTACGTCCAGTCCCTTCGGGATATGGAGCATGCTTAGGGCCTCTGGTTTCTCCCAGGTTTGGAGCTTCGGCCCATTGTCCCCTGGCAGTGTATGGGCAATGTCTTGCAGTCCCTTGCTCTCCCCAAAGCCAGAGCATTCCAGAGTACCGGAACCACTTTGTGCAATGCACTCCAATGTGCTTGGATCTATGATGATTCCCAGTCAAACATTCCTTGGAAAAGCTGAACAAAATGAGTGGAAATTCTGTACCGCCACTCTCATCGGGACTGAGGTCCAGCATCTTGGGTCTCCCAGGTGCTATGGGCGTCAGGCACAGGCTGCCCATCCACGCCATTGTTCTTGACTTCTTCCGGCTCTAGCCAGAGTCTGCAGAGACAGGTGTGTGCTTGCCCTACTCTGCCAAAAAGCATGGCGTAGGACACAGCAGCTCCTAAAGCTCAGGTGGCATGCTCACTTTGCTGTTGAGGAGATGCTTGGCAGATACTCAGTAGGGAGTCATGCTAGGTCCAAGGATAGGGCCCAAGCCATTGTGGAAAGTAGACTGTGAGGCAAAAGTAGCAGTGGCAGTGGCACCAATGTTTGGTTCTTCACATGGTAATATCTGGCAGTGGATTCAGGCTTCTCAGAAGCCCTGATATGAATTTTAACCCTGTTGCATTGCTTTAGAGAGTCAATAGATTTCAGGCTGCAGGTAGATTGTAGCTTGACCCAGTAGCAGGTAACTGAGACAATGTGACTGTGGTCTGTTCAGGTGGTGAACAGAAGCCTCTGTGTCCCTGGTGGCTTGTAAGATTCTCGGGCAATTGCCTTGGAAATAGAGAAGGAGCTAAGCAATGGAGGTGGTGACAGGCACCTCACTGGTCAGATTGCACCACATTTAAACACTTACCTGTGTACCAGGACTGATAGCACTTTGATGGACTCGGTGGAAGCATGAGACTTACAGACCTGTGTCTCAATAGGTTTTTTGAAAGAACATTTGTAGGAATCTCCTCTTGGGTAGGTTCTGTTTCTTTGGAAGTTGTTGAAGGGATATCCTTGGAATGTTTGGACTTTCTTGGCAGCCTCCTTGGCAAGGTCAAAGGGAAAGTCTAGGAAGAGTTATTGCATCCACAGCCTTAGGAGAAACATCTTGGTGAGAGACCCTCTAAATTAGAGACCAAGGTGTCATGGGACCTTTCTTTTCGACTTTTGGGCATGATCTTCTGGAAAGACAAGTTGCTAATGTGCATAGGAAGGAGGTTGCAATGGGGCACATGGTGTTTTGCAAATCCACCCTAGACCCATGCACACGGGAAATGTCAAGGAGAAAATGAGTTCTTGGATGCAGAGTGAATTTGATACACTAAGATGATTCCATTCACGTGGTATCCTGGCCTGGGATAGTTCAGCACAATGGGATTTTTGAGCTTCAGTGTGAGAAGCTGTATAGGATGGTGTGAGAAGTTTTCCCAGGAAGAGATCAATGCAGGGTGGATGGCCAAAAGCAATCTCTTGAGATAGGAGGAAGTCTTCACAACAGACTAAATGAGCACTGGACAGGTGGACAGAAATAGGTACTAGCTTCCATGGGCAAGGAAAAGTCAAGGGGTAAAAGACTGAGAGAGGGGGAGAGAGAGAGAGAGAGAGAGAGAGAGAGAGAGAGAGAGAGAGAGAGAGAGAGAGAGAGAGAGAGAGAGAGAGAGAGAGAGAGAGAGAGAAGTGTTATCTTCTGGGCCCAATTAAGCTTGCTACCCAGGAGCTGGAATTTTGAAGCCTCAGAGGAGTTTGACTTTGCCTCATGCGAAGACCCAGATGTATTGATCAGAGAAGGACTGGAGCCATGATGGAAGGATCAAAATTAGTTGGCTTAGATATCCAATGAGGCCCAATTTTGCTGGAGAACTTATTCAGAGCTGCATCCAAATTGTTCCTCAGCATAGCCAAGTGGACCAGTGATTGGCCTTGTTATTAGCTGTTTCGGACTGGATGCTTGGAGAGATGCTCTCATTCCCTTGAGAACATTCTCAGGACACTGGTGGAGGTAGTTGATGGCCTGGACTTTAGGGAAAGTGTTGAGTAGCTGTATTTCAACTCACATATCATCCTTAAGTCCTTAGAGTGAGCTGAGGACCCAGCAAGCACTGAGAGCCAAGGGCATGGCATGTTCACATCCAAGGCCTGAGAGTAAAAGCAAAGGAGATCTGGAAGGGCAGTGTGAAGAGGTTGGTAAGAGCAGGAGTGTTGAGGGTGCCTGTGAGCTATGACAAGCCCATAGTACATGGTAAGCCCATAATCCATCTGGTTTTGCATGGGTCCCACTGTAATGGTAGCATGTTCTCTGTGCTGTCTTCACAGGGTTGCATTCCCTTTCCAGCATGGTCCATGGGCAACATACAGAGGAAATGGCCCCACAACTTTGGCTGAGTGTTGATGTCTTCCAACTGAGTCTCCAGCAAAGAGTTGTGGTGTGGCTGACTTGCCCTAGTTCACCTGAGTTAAAAGGTAAGGAACATGGGAATTGCTGCATGTATTCAAGGTGTCCTGGTCTTGGAGGAGCAGGGAACTGCTGCCATCTGTACGTCCAGTCCCTTCGGGATATGGAGCATGCTTAGGGCCTCTGGTTTCTCCCAGGTTTGGAGCTTCGGCCCATTGTCCCCTGGCAGTGTATGGGCAATGTCTTGCAGTCCCTTGCTCTCCCCAAAGCCAGAGCATTCCAGAGTACCGGAACCACTTTGTGCAATGCACTCCATGTGCTTGGATCTATGATGATTCCCAGTCAAACATTCCTTGGAAAAGCTGAACAAAATGAGTGAAAATTCTATACCGCATCTCTCATCGGTACTGAGGTCCAGCATCTTGGGTCTCCCAGGTGCTATGGGCGTCAGGCACAGGCTGCCCATCCACTCCATTGTTCTTGACTTCTTCGGGCTCTAGCCAGAGTCTGCAGAGACAGGTGTGTGCTTGCCCTACTCTGCCAAAAAGCATGGCGTAGGACACAGCAGCTCCTAAAGCTCAGGTGGCATGCTCACTTTGCTGTTGAGGAGATGATTGGCAGATACTCAGTAGGGAGTCGTGCTAGGTCCAAGGATAGGGCCCAAGCCATTGTGGAAAGTAGACTGTGAGGCAAAAGTAGCAGTGGCAGTGGCACCAAAGTTTGGTTCTTCACATGGTAATATCTGGCAGTGGATTCAGGCTTCTCAGAAGCCCTGATATGAATTTTAACCCTGTTGCATTGCTTTAGAGAGTCAATAGATTTCAGGCTGCAGGTAGATTGTAGCTTGACCCAGTAGCAGGTAACTGAGACAATGTGACTGTGGTCTGTTCAGGTGGTGAACAGAAGCCTCTGTGTCCCTGGTGGCTTGTAAGATTCTCGGGCAATTGCCTTGGAAATAGAGAAGGAGCTAAGCAATGGAGGTGGTGACAGGCACCTCACTGGTCAGATTGCACCACATTTAAACACTTACCTGTGTACCAGGACTGATAGCACTTTGATGGACTCGGTGGAAGCATGAGACTTACAGACCTGTGTCTCAATAGGTTTTTTGAAAGAACATTTGTAGGAATCTCCTCTTGGGTAGGTTCTGTTTCTTTGGAAGTTGTTGAAGGGATATCCTTGGAATGTTTGGACTTTCTTGACATGCTCCTTGGCAAGGTCAAAGGGAAAGTCTAGGAAGATTTCTTGCATCCACAGTCTTAGGAGAAACATCTTGGTGAGGGACCCTCTAAATTAGAGACCAAGGTGTCATGGGACATTTCTTTTCGACTTTTGGGCATGATCTTCTGGAAAGACAAGTTGCTAATGTGCATAGGAAGGAGGTTGCAATGGGGCACATGGTGTTTTGCAAATCCACCCTAGACCCATGCTCACGAGAAATGTCAAGGAGAAAATGAGTTCTTGGATGCAGAGTGAATTTGATACACTAAGATGATTCCATTCACGTGGTATCCTGTCCTGGGATAGTTCAGCACAATGGGATTTTTGAGCTTCAGTGTGGGAAGCTGTACAGGATGGTGTGAGATGTTTTCCCAGGAAGAGATCAATGCAGGGTGGATGGCCAAAAGCAATCTCTTGAGATAGGAGGAAGTCTTCACAACAGACTAAATGAGCACTGGACAGGTGGACAGAAATAGGTACTAGCTTCCATGGGCAAGGAAAAGTCAAGGGGTAAAAGACTGAGAGAGGGGGAGAGAGAGAGAGAGAGAGAGAGAGAGAGAGAGAGAGAGAGAGAGAGAGAGAGAGAGAGAGAGAGAGAGAGAGAGAGAGAGAGAGAGAGAAGTGTTATCTTCTGGGCCCAATTAAGCTTGCTACCCAGGAGCTGGAATTTTGAAGCCTCAGAGGAGTTTGACTTTGCCTCATGCGAAGACCCAGATGTATTGATCAGAGAAGGACTGGAGCCATGATGGAAGGATCAAAATTAGTTGGCTTAGATATCCAATGAGGCCCAATTTTGCTGGAGAACTTATTCAGAGCTGCATCCAAATTGTTCCTCAGCATAGCCAAGTGGACCAGTGATTGGCCTTGTTATTAGCTGTTTCGGACTGGATGCTTGGAGAGATGCTCTCATTCCCTTGAGAACATTCTCAGGACACTGGTGGAGGTAGTTGATGGCCTGGACTTTAGGGAAAGTGTTGAGTAGCTGTATTTCAACTCACATATCATCCTTAAGTCCTTAGAGTGAGCTGAGGACCCAGCAAGCACTGAGAGCCAAGGGCATGGCATGTTCACATCCAAGGCCTGAGAGTAAAAGCAAAGGAGATCTGGAAGGGCAGTGTGAAGAGGTTGGTAAGAGCAGGAGTGTTGAGGGTGCCTGTGAGCTATGACAAGCCCATAGTACATGGTAAGCCCATAATCCATCTGGTTTTGCATGGGTCCCACTGTAATGGTAGCATGTTCTCTGTGCTGTCTTCACAGGGTTGCATTCCCTTTCCAGCATGGTCCATGGGCAACATACAGAGGAAATGGCCCCACAACTTTGGCTGAGTGTTGATGTCTTCCAACTGAGTCTCCAGCAAAGAGTTGTGGTGTGGCTGACTTGCCCTAGTTCACCTGAGTTAAAAGGTAAGGAACATGGGAATTGCTGCATGTATTCAAGGTGTCCTGGTCTTGGAGGAGCAGGGAACTGCTGCCATCTGTACGTCCAGTCCCTTCGGGATATGGAGCATGCTTAGGGCCTCTGGTTTCTCCCAGGTTTGGAGCTTCGGCCCATTGTCCCCTGGCAGTGTATGGGCAATGTCTTGCAGTCCCTTGCTCTCCCCAAAGCCAGAGCATTCCAGAGTACCGGAACCACTTTGTGCAATGCACTCCATGTGCTTGGATCTATGATGATTCCCAGTCAAACATTCCTTGGAAAAGCTGAACAAAATGAGTGAAAATTCTATACCGCATCTCTCATCGGTACTGAGGTCCAGCATCTTGGGTCTCCCAGGTGCTATGGGCGTCAGGCACAGGCTGCCCATCCACTCCATTGTTCTTGACTTCTTCGGGCTCTAGCCAGAGTCTGCAGAGACAGGTGTGTGCTTGCCCTACTCTGCCAAAAAGCATGGCGTAGGACACAGCAGCTCCTAAAGCTCAGGTGGCATGCTCACTTTGCTGTTGAGGAGATGATTGGCAGATACTCAGTAGGGAGTCGTGCTAGGTCCAAGGATAGGGCCCAAGCCATTGTGGAAAGTAGACTGTGAGGCAAAAGTAGCAGTGGCAGTGGCACCAAAGTTTGGTTCTTCACATGGTAATATCTGGCAGTGGATTCAGGCTTCTCAGAAGCCCTGATATGAATTTTAACCCTGTTGCATTGCTTTAGAGAGTCAATAGATTTCAGGCTGCAGGTAGATTGTAGCTTGACCCAGTAGCAGGTAACTGAGACAATGTGACTGTGGTCTGTTCAGGTGGTGAACAGAAGCCTCTGTGTCCCTGGTGGCTTGTAAGATTCTCGGGCAATTGCCTTGGAAATAGAGAAGGAGCTAAGCAATGGAGGTGGTGACAGGCACCTCACTGGTCAGATTGCACCACATTTAAACACTTACCTGTGTACCAGGACTGATAGCACTTTGATGGACTCGGTGGAAGCATGAGACTTACAGACCTGTGTCTCAATAGGTTTTTTGAAAGAACATTTGTAGGAATCTCCTCTTGGGTAGGTTCTGTTTCTTTGGAAGTTGTTGAAGGGATATCCTTGGAATGTTTGGACTTTCTTGACATGCTCCTTGGCAAGGTCAAAGGGAAAGTCTAGGAAGATTTCTTGCATCCACAGTCTTAGGAGAAACATCTTGGTGAGGGACCCTCTAAATTAGAGACCAAGGTGTCATGGGACATTTCTTTTCGACTTTTGGGCATGATCTTCTGGAAAGACAAGTTGCTAATGTGCATAGGAAGGAGGTTGCAATGGGGCACATGGTGTTTTGCAAATCCACCCTAGACCCATGCTCACGAGAAATGTCAAGGAGAAAATGAGTTCTTGGATGCAGAGTGAATTTGATACACTAAGATGATTCCATTCACGTGGTATCCTGTCCTGGGATAGTTCAGCACAATGGGATTTTTGAGCTTCAGTGTGGGAAGCTGTACAGGATGGTGTGAGATGTTTTCCCAGGAAGAGATCAATGCAGGGTGGATGGCCAAAAGCAATCTCTTGAGATAGGAGGAAGTCTTCACAACAGACTAAATGAGCACTGGACAGGTGGACAGAAATAGGTACTAGCTTCCATGGGCAAGGAAAAGTCAAGGGGTAAAAGACTGAGAGAGGGGGAGAGAGAGAGAGAGAGAGAGAGAGAGAGAGAGAGAGAGAGAGAGAGAGAGAGAGAGAGAGAGAGAGAGAGAGAGAGAGAGAGAAAGTGTTATCTTCTGGGCCCAATTAAGCTTGCTACCCAGGAGCTGGAATTTTGAAGCCTCAGAGGAGTTTGACTTTGCCTCATGCAAAGACCCAGATGTATTGATCAGAGAAGGACTGGAGCCATGATGGAAGGATCAAAATTAGTTGGCTTAGATATCCAATGAGGCCCAATTTTGCTGGAGAACTTATTCAGAGCTGCATCCAAATTGTTCCTCAGCATAGCCAAGTGGACCAGTGATTGGCCTTGTTATTAGCTGTTTCGGACTGGATGCTTGGAGAGATGCTCTCATTCCCTTGAGAACATTCTCAGGACACTGGTGGAGGTAGTTGATGGCCTGGACTTTAGGGAAAGTGTTGAGTAGCTGTATTTCAACTCACATATCATCCTTAAGTCCTTAGAGTGAGCTGAGGACCCAGCAAGCACTGAGAGCCAAGGGCATGGCATGTTCACATCCAAGGCCTGAGAGTAAAAGCAAAGGAGATCTGGAAGGGCAGTGTGAAGAGGTTGGTAAGAGCAGGAGTGTTGAGGGTGCCTGTGAGCTATGACAAGCCCATAGTACATGGTAAGCCCATAATCCATCTGGTTTTGCATGGGTCCCACTGTAATGGTAGCATGTTCTTTGTGCTGTCTTCACAGGGTTGCATTCCCTTTCCAGCATGGTCCATGGGCAACATACAGAGGAAATGGCCCCACAACTTTGGCTGAGTGTTGATGTCTTCCAACTGAGTCTCCAGCAAAGAGTTGTGGTGTGGCTGACTTGCCCTAGTTCACCTGAGTTAAAAGGTAAGGAACATGGGAATTGCTGCATGTATTCAAGGTGTCCTGGTCTTGGAGGAGCAGGGAACTGCTGCCATCTATACGTCCAGTCCCTTCGGGATATGGAGCATGCTCAGGGCCTCTGGTTTCTCCCAGGTTTGGAGCTTCGGCCCATTGTCCCCTGGCAGTGTATGGGCAATGTCTTGCAGTCCCTTGCTCTCCCCAAAGCCAGAGCATTCCAGAGTACCGGAACCACTTTGTGCAATGCACTCCATGTGCTTGGATCTATGATGATTCCCAGTCAAACATTCCTTGGAAAAGCTGAACAAAATGAGTGAAAATTCTATACCGCATCTCTCATCGGTACTGAGGTCCAGCATCTTGGGTCTCCCAGGTGCTATGGGCGTCAGGCACAGGCTGCCCATCCACTCCATTGTTCTTGACTTCTTCGGGCTCTAGCCAGAGTCTGCAGAGACAGGTGTGTGCTTGCCCTACTCTGCCAAAAAGCATTGCGTAGGACACAGAAGCTCCAAAAGCTCAGGTGGCATGCTCACTTTGCTGTTGAGGAGATGATTGGCAGATACTCAGTAGGGAGTCGTGCTAGGTCCAAGGATAGGGCCCAAGCCATTGTGGAAAGTAGACTGTGAGGCAAAAGTAGCAGTGGCAGTGGCACCAAAGTTTGGTTCTTCACATGGTAATATCTGGCAGTGGATTCAGGCTTCTCAGAAGCCCTGATATGAATTTTAACCCTGTTGCATTGCTTTAGAGAGTCAATAGATTTCAGGCTGCAGGTAGATTGTAGCTTGACCCAGTAGCAGGTAACTGAGACAATGTGACTGTGGTCTGTTCAGGTGGTGAACAGAAGCCTCTGTGTCCCTGGTGGCTTGTAAGATTCTCGGGCAATTGCCTTGGAAATAGAGAAGGAGCTAAGCAATGGAGGTGGTGACAGGCACCTCACTGGTCAGATTGCACCACATTTAAACACTTACCTGTGTACCAGGACTGATAGCACTTTGATGGACTCGGTGGAAGCATGAGACTTACAGACCTGTGTCTCAATAGGTTTTTTGAAAGAACATTTGTAGGAATCTCCTCTTGGGTAGGTTCTGTTGCTTTGGAAGTTGTTGAAGGGATATCCTTGGAATGTTTGGACTTTCTTGACATGCTCCTTGGCAAGGTCAAAGGGAAAGTCTAGGAAGATTTCTTGCATCCACAGTCTTAGGAGAAACATCTTGGTGAGGGACCCTCTAAATTAGAGACCAAGGTGTCATGGGACATTTCTTTTCGACTTTTGGGCATGATCTTCTGGAAAGACAAGTTGCTAATGTGCATAGGAAGGAGGTTGCAATGGGGCACATGGTGTTTTGCAAATCCACCCTAGACCCATGCTCACGAGAAATGTCAAGGAGAAAATGAGTTCTTGGATGCAGAGTGAATTTGATACACTAAGATGATTCCATTCACGTGGTATCCTGTCCTGGGATAGTTCAGCACAATGGGATTTTTGAGCTTCAGTGTGGGAAGCTGTACAGGATGGTGTGAGATGTTTTCCCAGGAAGAGATCAATGCAGGGTGGATGGCCAAAAGCAATCTCTTGAGATAGGAGGAAGTCTTCACAACAGACTAAATGAGCACTGGACAGGTGGACAGAAATAGGTACTAGCTTCCATGGGCAAGGAAAAGTCAAGGGGTAAAAGACTGAGAGAGGGGGAGAGAGAGAGAGAGAGAGAGAGAGAGAGAGAGAGAGAGAGAGAGAGAGAGAGAGAGAGAGAGAGAGAGAGAGAGAGAGAGAGAGAGAGAGAGAGAGAGAGAAAGTGTTATCTTCTGGGCCCAATTAAGCTTGCTACCCAGGAGCTGGAATTTTGAAGCCTCAGAGGAGTTTGACTTTGCCTCATGCAAAGACCCAGATGTATTGATCAGAGAAGGACTGGAGCCATGATGGAAGGATCAAAATTAGTTGGCTTAGATATCCAATGAGGCCCAATTTTGCTGGAGAACTTATTCAGAGCTGCATCCAAATTGTTCCTCAGCATAGCCAAGTGGACCAGTGATTGGCCTTGTTATTAGCTGTTTCGGACTGGATGCTTGGAGAGATGCTCTCATTCCCTTGAGAACATTCTCAGGACACTGGTGGAGGTAGTTGATGGCCTGGACTTTAGGGAAAGTGTTGAGTAGCTGTATTTCAACTCACATATCATCCTTAAGTCCTTAGAGTGAGCTGAGGACCCAGCAAGCACTGAGAGCCAAGGGCATGGCATGTTCACATCCAAGGCCTGAGAGTAAAAGCAAAGGAGATCTGGAAGGGCAGTGTGAAGAGGTTGGTAAGAGCAGGAGTGTTGAGGGTGCCTGTGAGCTATGACAAGCCCATAGTACATGGTAAGCCCATAATCCATCTGGTTTTGCATGGGTCCCACTGTAATGGTAGCATGTTCTTTGTGCTGTCTTCACAGGGTTGCATTCCCTTTCCAGCATGGTCCATGGGCAACATACAGAGGAAATGGCCCCACAACTTTGGCTGAGTGTTGATGTCTTCCAACTGAGTCTCCAGCAAAGAGTTGTGGTGTGGCTGACTTGCCCTAGTTCACCTGAGTTAAAAGGTAAGGAACATGGGAATTGCTGCATGTATTCAAGGTGTCCTGGTCTTGGAGGAGCAGGGAACTGCTGCCATCTATACGTCCAGTCCCTTCGGGATATGGAGCATGCTCAGGGCCTCTGGTTTCTCCCAGGTTTGGAGCTTCGGCCCATTGTCCCCTGGCAGTGTATGGGCAATGTCTTGCAGTCCCTTGCTCTCCCCAAAGCCAGAGCATTCCAGAGTACCGGAACCACTTTGTGCAATGCACTCCATGTGCTTGGATCTATGATGATTCCCAGTCAAACATTCCTTGGAAAAGCTGAACAAAATGAGTGAAAATTCTATACCGCATCTCTCATCGGTACTGAGGTCCAGCATCTTGGGTCTCCCAGGTGCTATGGGCGTCAGGCACAGGCTGCCCATCCACTCCATTGTTCTTGACTTCTTCGGGCTCTAGCCAGAGTCTGCAGAGACAGGTGTGTGCTTGCCCTACTCTGCCAAAAAGCATTGCGTAGGACACAGCAGCTCCTAAAGCTCAGGTGGCATGCTCACTTTGCTGTTGAGGAGATGATTGGCAGATACTCAGTAGGGAGTCGTGCTAGGTCCAAGGATAGGGCCCAAGCCATTGTGGAAAGTAGACTGTGAGGCAAAAGTAGCAGTGGCAGTGGCACCAAAGTTTGGTTCTTCACATGGTAATATCTGGCAGTGGATTCAGGCTTCTCAGAAGCCCTGATATGAATTTTAACCCTGTTGCATTGCTTTAGAGAGTCAATAGATTTCAGGCTGCAGGTAGATTGTAGCTTGACCCAGTAGCAGGTAACTGAGACAATGTGACTGTGGTCTGTTCAGGTGGTGAACAGAAGCCTCTGTGTCCCTGGTGGCTTGTAAGATTCTCGGGCAATTGCCTTGGAAATAGAGAAGGAGCTAAGCAATGGAGGTGGTGACAGGCACCTCACTGGTCAGATTGCACCACATTTAAACACTTACCTGTGTACCAGGACTGATAGCACTTTGATGGACTCGGTGGAAGCATGAGACTTACAGACCTGTGTCTCAATAGGTTTTTTGAAAGAACATTTGTAGGAATCTCCTCTTGGGTAGGTTCTGTTTCTTTGGAAGTTGTTGAAGGGATATCCTTGGAATGTTTGGACTTTCTTGACATGCTCCTTGGCAAGGTCAAAGGGAAAGTCTAGGAAGATTTCTTGCATCCACAGTCTTAGGAGAAACATCTTGGTGAGGGACCCTCTAAATTAGAGACCAAGGTGTCATGGGACATTTCTTTTCGACTTTTGGGCATGATCTTCTGGAAAGACAAGTTGCTAATGTGCATAGGAAGGAGGTTGCAATGGGGCACATGGTGTTTTGCAAATCCACCCTAGACCCATGCTCACGAGAAATGTCAAGGAGAAAATGAGTTCTTGGATGCAGAGTGAATTTGATACACTAAGATGATTCCATTCACGTGGTATCCTGTCCTGGGATAGTTCAGCACAATGGGATTTTTGAGCTTCAGTGTGGGAAGCTGTACAGGATGGTGTGAGATGTTTTCCCAGGAAGAGATCAATGCAGGGTGGATGGCCAAAAGCAATCTCTTGAGATAGGAGGAAGTCTTCACAACAGACTAAATGAGCACTGGACAGGTGGACAGAAATAGGTACTAGCTTCCATGGGCAAGGAAAAGTCAAGGGGTAAAAGACTGAGAGAGGGGGAGAGAGAGAGAGAGAGAGAGAGAGAGAGAGAGAGAGAGAGAGAGAGAGAGAGAGAGAGAGAGAGAGAGAGAGAGAGAAGTGTTATCTTCTGGGCCCAATTAAGCTTGCTACCCAGGAGCTGGAATTTTGAAGCCTCAGAGGAGTTTGACTTTGCCTCATGCAAAGACCCAGATGTATTGATCAGAGAAGGACTGGAGCCATGATGGAAGGATCAAAATTAGTTGGCTTAGATATCCAATGAGGCCCAATTTTGCTGGAGAACTTATTCAGAGCTGCATCCAAATTGTTCCTCAGCATAGCCAAGTGGACCATTGATTGGCCTTGTTATTTGCTGTTTCGGACTGGATGCTTGGAGAGATGCTCTCATTCCCTTGAGAACATTCTCAGGACACTGGTGGAGGTAGTTGATGGCCTGGACTTTAGGGAAAGTGTTGAGTAGCTGTATTTCAACTCACATATCATCCTTAAGTCCTTAGAGTGAGCTGAGGACCCAGCAAGCACTGAGAGCCAAGGGCATGGCATGTTCACATCCAAGGCCTGAGAGTAAAAGCAAAGGAGATCTGGAAGGGCAGTGTGAAGAGGTTGGTAAGAGCAGGAGTGTTGAGGGTGCCTGTGAGCTATGACAAGCCCATAGTACATGGTAAGCCCATAATCCATCTGGTTTTGCATGGGTCCCACTGTAATGGTAGCATGTTCTCTGTGCTGTCTTCACAGGGTTGCATTCCCTTTCCAGCATGGTCCATGGGCAACATACAGAGGAAATGGCCCCACAACTTTGGCTGAGTGTTGATGTCTTCCAACTGAGTCTCCAGCAAAGAGTTTTGGTGTGGCTGACTTGCCCTAGTTCACCTGAGTTAAAAGGTAAGGAACATGGGAATTGCTGCATGTATTCAAGGTGTCCTGGTCTTGGAGGAGCAGGGAACTGCTGCCATCTATACGTCCAGTCCCTTCGGGATATGGAGCATGCTTAGGGCCTCTGGTTTCTGCCAGGTTTGGAGCTTCGGCCCATTATCCCCTGGCAGTGTATGGGCAATGTCTTGCAGTCCCTTGCTCTCCCCAAAGCCAGAGCATTCCAGAGTACCGGAACCACTTTGTGCAATGCACTCCATGTGCTTGGATCTATGATGATTCCCAGTCAAACATTCCTTGGAAAAGCTGAACAAAATGAGTGAAAATTCTATACCGCATCTCTCATCGGTACTGAGGTCCAGCATCTTGGGTCTCCCAGGTGCTATGGGCGTCAGGCACAGGCTGCCCATCCACTCCATTGTTCTTGACTTCTTCGGGCTCTAGCCAGAGTCTGCAGAGACAGGTGTGTGCTTGCCCTACTCTGCCAAAAAGCATGGCGTAGGACACAGCAGCTCCTAAAGCTCAGGTGGCATGCTCACTTTGCTGTTGAGGAGATGATTGGCAGATACTCAGTAGGGAGTCGTGCTAGGTCCAAGGATAGGGCCCAAGCCATTGTGGAAAGTAGACTGTGAGGCAAAAGTAGCAGTGGCAGTGGCACCAAAGTTTGGTTCTTCACATGGTAATATCTGGCAGTGGATTCAGGCTTCTCAGAAGCCCTGATATGAATTTTAACCCTGTTGCATTGCTTTAGAGAGTCAATAGATTTCAGGCTGCAGGTAGATTGTAGCTTGACCCAGTAGCAGGTAACTGAGACAATGTGACTGTGGTCTGTTCAGGTGGTGAACAGAAGCCTCTGTGTCCCTGGTGGCTTGTAAGATTCTCGGGCAATTGCCTTGGAAATAGAGAAGGAGCTAAGCAATGGAGGTGGTGACAGGCACCTCACTGGTCAGATTGCACCACATTTAAACACTTACCTGTGTACCAGGACTGATAGCACTTTGATGGACTCGGTGGAAGCATGAGACTTACAGACCTGTGTCTCAATAGGTTTTTTGAAAGAACATTTGTAGGAATCTCCTCTTGGGTAGGTTCTGTTTCTTTGGAAGTTGTTGAAGGGATATCCTTGGAATGTTTGGACTTTCTTGACATGCTCCTTGGCAAGGTCAAAGGGAAAGTCTAGGAAGATTTCTTGCATCCACAGTCTTAGGAGAAACATCTTGGTGAGGGACCCTCTAAATTAGAGACCAAAGTGTCATGGGACATTTCTTTTCGACTTTTGGGCATGATCTTCTGGAAAGACAAGTTGCTAATGTGCATAGGAAGGAGGTTGCAATGGGGCACATGGTGTTTTGCAAATCCACCCTAGACCCATGCTCACGAGAAATGTCAAGGAGAAAATGAGTTCTTGGATGCAGAGTGAATTTGATACACTAAGATGATTCCATTCACGTGGTATCCTGTCCTGGGATAGTTCAGCACAATGGGATTTTTGAGCTTCAGTGTGGGAAGCTGTACAGGATGGTGTGAGATGTTTTCCCAGGAAGAGATCAATGCAGGGTGGATGGCCAAAAGCAATCTCTTGAGATAGGAGGAAGTCTTCACAACAGACTAAATGAGCACTGGACAGGTGGACAGAAATAGGTACTAGCTTCCATGGGCAAGGAAAAGTCAAGGGGTAAAAGACTGAGAGAGGGGGAGAGAGAGAGAGAGAGAGAGAGAGAGAGAGAGAGAGAGAGAGAGAGAGAGAGAGAGAGAAGTGTTATCTTCTGGGCCCAATTAAGCTTGCTACCCAGGAGCTGGAATTTTGAAGCCTCAGAGGAGTTTGACTTTGCCTCATGCAAAGACCCAGATGTATTGATCAGAGAAGGACTGGAGCCATGATGGAAGGATCAAAATTAGTTGGCTTAGATATCCAATGAGGCCCAATTTTGCTGGAGAACTTATTCAGAGCTGCATCCAAATTGTTCCTCAGCATAGCCAAGTGGACCAGTGATTGGCCTTGTTATTAGCTGTTTCGGACTGGATGCTTGGAGAGATGCTCTCATTCCCTTGAGAACATTCTCAGGACACTGGTGGAGGTAGTTGATGGCCTGGACTTTAGGGAAAGTGTTGAGTAGCTGTATTTCAACTCACATATCATCCTTAAGTCCTTAGAGTGAGCTGAGGACCCAGCAAGCACTGAGAGCCAAGGGCATGGCATGTTCACATCCAAGGCCTGAGAGTAAAAGCAAAGGAGATCTGGAAGGGCAGTGTGAAGAGGTTGGTAAGAGCAGGAGTGTTGAGGGTGCCTGTGAGCTATGACAAGCC
This sequence comes from Mus caroli, assembly GCF_978045245.1. Lineage (NCBI taxonomy): Eukaryota > Metazoa > Chordata > Mammalia > Rodentia > Muridae > Mus > Mus caroli. The sequence goes on from NW_028227263.1 coordinate 87,469,952, forward strand.
CATAGTACATGGTAAGCCCATAATCCATCTGGGTTTGCATGGGTCCCACTGTAATGGTAGCATGTTCTCTGTGCTGTCTTCACAGGGTTGCATTCCCTTTCCAGCATGGTCCATGGGCAACATACAGAGGAAATGGCCCCACAACTTTGGCTGAGGGTTGATGTCTTCCAACTGAGTCTTCAGCAAATAGTTGTGGTGTGGCTGACTTGCCCTAGTTCACCTGAGTTAAAAGGTAAGGAACATGGGAATTGCTGCATGTATTCAAGGTGTCCTGGTCTTGGAGGAGCAGGGAACTGCTGCCATCTGTACGTCCAGTCCCTTCGGGATATGGAGCATGCTTAGGGCCTCTGGTTTCTCCCAGGTTTGGAGCTTCGGCCCATTGTCCCCTGGCAGTGTATGGGCAATGTCTTGCAGTCCCTTGCTCTCCCCAAAGCCAGAGCATTCCAGAGTACCTGAACCACTTTGTGCAATGCACTCCATGTGCTTGGATCTATGATGATTCCCAGTCAAACATTCCTTGGAAAAGCTGAACAAAATGAGTGAAAATTCTGTACCGCCACTCTCATCGGGACTGAGGTCCAACATCTTGGATCTCCCAAGGTGCTATGGGCGTCAGGCACAGGCTGCCCATCCACTCCATTGTTCTTGACTTCTTCGGGCTCTAGCCAGAGTCTGCAGAGAGAGGTGTGTGCTTGCCCTACTCTGCCAAAAAGCATGGCGTAGGACACAGCAGCTCCTAAAGCTCAGGTGGCATGCTCACTTTGCTGTTGAGGAGATGCTTGGCAGATACTCAGTAGGGAGTCGTGCTAGGTCCAAGGATAGGGCCCAAGCCATTGTGGAAAGTAGACTGTGAGGCAAAAGTAGCAGTGGCAGTGGCACCAAAGTTTGGTTCTTCACATGGTAATATCTGGCAGTGGATTCAGGCTTCTCAGAAGCCCTGATATGAATTTTAACCCTGTTGCATTGCTTTAGAGAGTCAATAGATTTCAGGCTGCAGGTAGATTGTAGCTTGACCCAGTAGCAGGTAACTGAGACAATGTGACTGTGGTCTGTTCAGGTGGTGAACAGAAGCCTCTGTGTCCCTGGTGGCTTGTAAGATTCTCGGGCAATTGCCTTGGAAATAGAGAAGGAGCTAAGCAATGGAGGTGGTGACAGGCACCTCACTGGTCAGATTGCACCACATTTAAACACTTACCTGTGTACCAGGACTGATAGCACTTTGATGGACTCGGTGGAAGCATGAGACTTACAGACCTGTGTCTCAATAGGTTTTTTGAAAGAACATTTGTAGGAATCTCCTCTTGGGTAGGTTCTGTTGCTTTGGAAGTTGTTGAAGGGATATCCTTGGAATGTTTGGACTTTCTTGGCAGCCTCCTTGGCAAGGTCAAAGGGAAAGTCTAGGAAGATTTCTTGCATCCACAGCCTTAGGAGAAACATCTTGGTGAGAGACCCTCTAAATTAGAGACCAAGGTGTCATGGGACATTTCTTTTCGACTTTTGGGCATGATCTTCTGGAAAGACAAGTTGCTAATGTGCATAGGAAGGAGGTTGCAATGGGGCACATGGTGTTTTGCAAATCCACCCTAGACCCATGCACACGGGAAATGTCAAGGAGAAAATGAGTTCTTGGATGCAGAGTGAATTTGATACACTAAGATGATTCCATTCACGTAGTATCCTGGCCATGGATAGTACAGCACAATGGGATTTTTGAGCTTCAGTGTGGGAAGCTGTATAGGATGGTGTGAGAAGTTTTCCCAGGAAGAGATCAATGCAGGGTGGATGGCCAAAAGCAATCCCTTGAGATAGGAGGAAGTCTTCACAACAGACTAAATGAGCACTGGACAGGTGGACAGAAATAGGTACTAGATTCCATGGGTAAGGAAAAGTCAAGGGGTAAAAGACTGAGAGAGAGGGGGAGAGAGAGAGAGAGAGAGAGAGAGAGAGAGAGAGAGAGAGAGAGAGAGAGAGAGAGAGAGAGAGAGAGAGAGAGAGAGAGAGAGAGAGAAGTGTTATCTTCTGGGCCCAATTAAGCTTGCTACCCAGGAGCTGGAATTTTGAAGCCTCAGAGGAGTTTGACTTTGCCTCATGCAAAGACCCAGATGTATTGATCAGAGAAGGACTGGAGCCATGTTGGAAGGATCAAAATTAGTTGGCTTAGATATCCAATGAGGCCCAATTTTGCTGGAGAACTTATTCAGAGCTGCATCCAAATTGTTCATCAGCATAGCCAAGTGGACCAGTGATTGGCCTTGTTATTTGCTGTTTCGGACTGGATGCCTGGAGAGATGCTCTTATTCCCTTGAGAACATTCTCAGGACACTGGTGGAGGTAGTTGATGGCCTGGACTTTAGGGAAAGTGTTGAGTAGCTGTATTTCAACTCACATATCATCCTTAAGTCCTTAGAGTGAGCTGAGGACCCAGCAAGCACTGAGAGCCAAGGGCATGGCATGTTCACATCCAAGGCCTGAGAGTAAAAGCAAAGGAGATCTGGAAGGGCAGTGTGAAGAGGTTGGTAAGAGCAGGAGTGTTGAGGGTGCCTGTGAGCTATGACAAGCCCATAGTACATGGTAAGCCCATAATCCATCTGGTTTTGCATGGGTCCCACTGTAATGGTAGCATGTTCTCTGTGCTGTCTTCACAGGGTTGCATTCCCTTTCCAGCATGGTCCATGGGCAACATACAGAGGAAATGGCCCCACAACTTTGGCTGAGTGTTGATGTCTTCCAACTGAGTCTCCAGCAAAGAGTTGTGGTGTGGCTGACTTGCCCTAGTTCACCTGAGTTAAAAGGTAAGGAACATGGGAATTGCTGCATGTATTCAAGGTGTCCTGGTCTTGGAGGAGCAGGGAACTGCTGCCATCTGTACGTCCAGTCCCTTCGTGATATGGAGCATGCTTAGGGCCTCTGGTTTCTCCCAGGTTTGGAGCTTCGGCCCATTGTCCCCTGGCAGTGTATGGGCAATGTCTTGCAGTCCCTTGCTCTCCCCAAAGCCAGAGCCTTCCAGAGTACCTGAACCACTTTGTGCAATGCACTCCATGTGCTTGGATCTATGATGATTCCCAGTCAAACATTCCTTGGAAAAGCTGAACAAAATGAGTGAAAATTCTGTACCGCCACTCTCATCGGGACTGAGGTCCAGCATCTTGGATCTCCCAGGTGCTATGGGCGTCAGGCACAGGCTGCCCATCCACTCCATTGTTCTTGACTTCTTCGGGCTCTAGCCAGAGTCTGCAGAGACAGGTGTGTGCTTGCCCTACTCTGCAAAAAAGCATGGCGTAGGACACAGCAGCTCCTAAAGCTCAGGTGGCATGCTCACTTTGCTGTTGAGGAGATGCTTGGCAGATACTCAGTAGGGAGTCGTGCTAGGTCCAAGGATAGGGCCCAAGCCATTGTGGAAAGTAGACTGTGAGGCAAAAGTAGCAGTGGCAGTGGCACCAAAGTTTGGTTCTTCACATGGTAATATCTGGCAGTGGATTCAGGCTTCTCAGAAGCCCTGATATGAATTTTAACCCTGTTGCATTGCTTTAGAGAGTCAATAGATTTCAGGCTGCAGGTAGATTGTAGCTTGACCCAGTAGCAGGTAACTGAGACAATGTGACTGTGGTCTGTTCAGGTGGTAAACAGAAGCCTCTGTGTCCCTGGTGGCTTGTAAGATTCTCGGGCAATTGCCTTGGAAATAGAGAAGGAGCTAAGCAATGGAGGTGGTGACAGGCACCTCACTGGTCAGATTGCACCACATTTAAACACTTACCTGTGTACCAGGACTGATAGCACTTTGATGGACTCGGTGGAAGCATGAGACTTACAGACCTGTGTCTCAATAGGTTTTTTGAAAGAACATTTGTAGGAATCTCCTCTTGGGTAGGTTCTGTTTCTTTGGAAGTTGTTGAAGGGATATCCTTGGAATGTTTGGACTTTCTTGGCAGCCTCCTTGGCAAGGTCAAAGGGAAAGTCTAGGAAGATTTCTTGCATCCACAGCCTTAGGAGAAACATCTTGGTGAGGGACCCTCTAAATTAGAGACCAAGGTGTCATGGGACATTTCTTTTCGACTTTTGGGCATGATCTTCTGTAAAGAGAAGTTGCTAATGTGCATAGGAAGGAGGTTGCAATGGGGCACATGGTGTTTTGCAAATCCACCCTAGACCCATGCTCACGAGAAATGTCAAGGAGAAAATGAGTTCTTGGATGCAGAGTGAATTTGATACACTAAGATGATTCCATTCACGTGGTATCCTGTCCTGGGATAGTTCAGCACAATGGGATTTTTGAGCTTCAGTGTGGGAAGCTGTACAGGATGGTGTGAAAAGTTTTCCCAGGAAGAGATCAATGCAGGGTGGATGCCCAAAAGCAATCTCTTGAGATAGGAGGAAGTCTTCACAACAGACTAAATGAGCACTGGACAGGTGGACAGAAATAGGTACTAGCTTCCATGGGCAAGGAAAAGTCAAGGGGTAAAAGACTGAGAGAGGGGGAGAGAGAGAGAGAGAGAGAGAGAGAGAGAGAGAGAGAGAGAGAGAGAGAGAGAGAGAGAGAGAGAGAGAGAGAGAGAGAGAGAAGTGTTATCTTCTGGGCCCAATTAAGCTTGCTACCCAAGAGCTGGAATTTTGAAGCCTCAGAGGAGTTTGACTTGGCCTCATGCAAAGACCCAGATGTATTGATCAGAGAAGGACTGGAGCCATGATGGAAGGATCAAAATTAGTTGGCTTAGATATCCAATGAGGCCCAATTTTGCTGGAGAACTTATTCAGAGCTGCATCCAAATTGTTCCTCAGCATAGCCAAGTGGACCAGTGATTGGCCTTGTTATTAGCTGTTTCGGACTGGATGCTTGGAGAGATGCTCTCATTCCCTTGAGAACATTCTCAGGACACTGGTGGAGGTAGTTGATGGCCTGGACTTTAGGGAAAGTGTTGAGTAGCTGTATTTCAACTCACATATCATCCTTAAGTCCTTAGAGTGAGCTGAGGACCCAGCAAGCACTGAGAGCCAAGGGCATGGCATGTTCACATCCAAGGCCTGAGAGTAAAAGCAAAGGAGATCTGGAAGGGCAGTGTGAAGAGGTTGGTAAGAGCAGGAGTGTTGAGGGTGCCTGTGAGCTATGACAAGCCCATAGTACATGGTAAGCCCATAATCCATCTGGTTTTGCATGGGTCCCACTGTAATGGTAGCATGTTCTCTGTGCTGTCTTCACAGGGTTGCATTCCCTTTCCAGCATGGTCCATGGGCAACATACAGAGGAAATGGCCCCACAACTTTGGCTGAGTGTTGATGTCTTCCAACTGAGTCTCCAGCAAAGAGTTGTGGTGTGGCTGACTTGCCCTAGTTCACCTGAGTTAAAAGGTAAGGAACATGGGAATTGCTGCATGTATTCAAGGTGTCCTGGTCTTGGAGGAGCAGGGAACTGCTGCCATCTGTACGTCCAGTCCCTTCGGGATATGGAGCATGCTTAGGGCCTCTGGTTTCTCCCAGGTTTGGAGCTTCGGCCCATTGTCCCCTGGCAGTGTATGGGCAATGTCTTGCAGTCCCTTGCTCTCCCCAAAGCCAGAGCATTCCAGAGTACCGGAACCACTTTGTGCAATGCACTCCATGTGCTTGGATCTATGATGATTCCCAGTCAAACATTCCTTGGAAAAGCTGAACAAAATGAGTGAAAATTCTGTACCGCCACTCTCATCGGGACTGAGGTCCAGCATCTTGGATCTCCCAGGTGCTATGGGCGTCAGGCACAGGCTGCCCATCCACTCCATTGTTCTTGACTTCTTCGGGCTCTAGCCAGAGTCTGCAGAGACAGGTGTGTGCTTGCCCTACTCTGCCAAAAAGCATGGCGTAGGACACAGCAGCTCCTAAAGCTCAGGTGGCATGCTCACTTTGCTGTTAAGGAGATGCTTGGCAGATACTCATTAGGGAGTCGTGCTAGGTCCAAGGATAGGGCCCAAGCCATTGTGGAAAGTAGACTGTGAGGCAAAAGTAGCAGTGGCAGTGGCACCAAAGTTTGGTTCTTCACATGGTAATATCTGGCAGTGGATTCAGGCTTCTCAGAAGCCCTGATATGAATTTTAACCCTGTTGCATTGCTTTAGAGAGTCAATAGATTTCAGGCTGCAGGTAGATTGTAGCTTGACCCAGTAGCAGGTAACTGAGACAATGTGACTGTGGTCTGTTCAGGTGGTGAACAGAAGCCTCTGTGTCCCTGGTGGCTTGTAAGATTCTCGGGCAATTGCCTTGGAAATAGAGAAGGAGCTAAGCAATGGAGGTGGTGACAGGCACCTCACTGGTCAGATTGCACCACATTTAAACAATTACCTGTGTACCAGGACTGATAGCACTTTGATGGACTCGGTGGAAGCATGAGACTTACAGACCTGTGTCTCAATAGGTTTTTTGAAAGAACATTTGTAGGAATCTCCTCTTGGGTAGGTTCTGTTTCTTTGGAAGTTGTTGAAGGGATATCCTTGGAATGTTTGGACTTTCTTGGCAGCCTCCTTGGCAAGGTCAAAGGGAAAGTCTAGGAAGATTTCTTGCATCCACAGCCTTAGGAGAAACATCTTGGTGAGGGACCCTCTAAATTAGAGACCAAGGTGTCATGGGACATTTCTTTTCGACTTTTGGGCATGATCTTCTGTAAAGAGAAGTTGCTAATGTGCATAGGAAGGAGGTTGCAATGGGGCACATGGTGTTTTGCAAATCCACCCTAGACCCATGCTCACGAGAAATGTCAAGGAGAAAATGAGTTCTTGGATGCAGAGTGAATTTGATACACTAAGATGATTCCATTCACGTGGTATCCTGTCCTGGGATAGTTCAGCACAATGGGATTTTTGAGCTTCAGTGTGGGAAGCTGTACAGGATGGTGTGAAAAGTTTTCCCAGGAAGAGATCAATGCAGGGTGGATGCCCAAAAGCAATCTCTTGAGATAGGAGGAAGTCTTCACAACAGACTAAATGAGCACTGGACAGGTGGACAGAAATAGGTACTAGCTTCCATGGGCAAGGAAAAGTCAAGGGGTAAAAGACTGAGAGAGGGGGAGAGAGAGAGAGAGAGAGAGAGAGAGAGAGAGAGAGAGAGAGAGAGAGAGAGAGAGAGAGAGAGAGAGAGAGAGAGAGAGAGAGAAGTGTTATCTTCTGGGCCCAATTAAGCTTGCTACCCAGGAGCTGGAATTTTGAAGCCTCAGAGGAGTTTGACTTGGCCTCATGCAAAGACCCAGATGTATTGATCAGAGAAGGACTGGAGCCATGATGGAAGGATCAAAATTAGTTGGCTTAGATATCCAATGAGGCCCAATTTTGCTGGAGAACTTATTCAGAGCTGCATCCAAATTGTTCCTCAGCATAGCCAAGTGGACCAGTGATTGGCCTTGTTATTAGCTGTTTCGGACTGGATGCTTGGAGAGATGCTCTCATTCCCTTGAGAACATTCTCAGGACACTGGTGGAGGTAGTTGATGGCCTGGACTTTAGGGAAAGTGTTGAGTAGCTGTATTTCAACTCACATATCATCCTTAAGTCCTTAGAGTGAGCTGAGGACCCAGCAAGCACTGAGAGCCAAGGGCATGGCATGTTCACATCCAAGGCCTGAGAGTAAAAGCAAAGGAGATCTGGAAGGGCAGTGTGAAGAGGTTGGTAAGAGCAGGAGTGTTGAGGGTGCCTGTGAGCTATGACAAGCCCATAGTACATGGTAAGCCCATAATCCATCTGGTTTTGCATGGGTCCCACTGTAATGGTAGCATGTTCTCTGTGCTGTCTTCACAGGGTTGCATTCCCTTTCCAGCATGGTCCATGGGCAACATACAGAGGAAATGGCCCCACAACTTTGGCTGAGTGTTGATGTCTTCCAACTGAGTCTCCAGCAAAGAGTTGTGGTGTGGCTGACTTGCCCTAGTTCACCTGAGTTAAAAGGTAAGGAACATGGGAATTGCTGCATGTATTCAAGGTGTCCTGGTCTTGGAGGAGCAGGGAACTGCTGCCATCTGTACGTCCAGTCCCTTCGGGATATGGAGCATGCTTAGGGCCTCTGGTTTCTCCCAGGTTTGGAGCTTCGGCCCATTGTCCCCTGGCAGTGTATGGGCAATGTCTTGCAGTCCCTTGCTCTCCCCAAAGCCAGAGCATTCCAGAGTACCGGAACCACTTTGTGCAATGCACTCCATGTGCTTGGATCTATGATGATTCCCAGTCAAACATTCCTTGGAAAAGCTGAACAAAATGAGTGAAAATTCTGTACCGCCACTCTCATCGGGACTGAGGTCCAGCATCTTGGGTCTCCCAGGTGCTATGGGCGTCAGGCACAGGCTGCCCATCCACTCCATTGTTCTTGACTTCTTCGGGCTCTAGCCAGAGTCTGCAGAGACAGGTGTGTGCTTGCCCTACTCTGCCAAAAAGCATGGCGTAGGACACAGCAGCTCCTAAAGCTCAGGTGGCATGCTCACTTTGCTGTTAAGGAGATGCTTGGCAGATACTCATTAGGGAGTCGTGCTAGGTCCAAGGATAGGGCCCAAGCCATTGTGGAAAGTAGACTGTGAGGCAAAAGTAGCAGTGGCAGTGGCACCAAAGTTTGGTTCTTCACATGGTAATATCTGGCAGTGGATTCAGGCTTCTCAGAAGCCCTGATATGAATTTTAACCCTGTTGCATTGCTTTAGAGAGTCAATAGATTTCAGGCTGCAGGTAGATTGTAGCTTGACCCAGTAGCAGGTAACTGAGACAATGTGACTGTGGTCTGTTCAGGTGGTGAACAGAAGCCTCTGTGTCCCTGGTGGCTTGTAAGATTCTCGGGCAATTGCCTTGGAAATAGAGAAGGAGCTAAGCAATGGAGGTGTTGACAGGCACCTCACTGGTCAGATTGCACCACATTTAAACAATTACCTGTGTACCAGGACTGATAGCACTTTGATGGACTCGGTGGAAGCATGAGACTTACAGACCTGTGTCTCAATAGGTTTTTTGAAAGAACATTTGTAGGAATCTCCTCTTGGGTAGGTTCTGTTTCTTTGGAAGTTGTTGAAGGGATATCCTTGGAATGTTTGGACTTTCTTGGCAGCCTCCTTGGCAAGGTCAAAGGGAAAGTCTAGGAAGATTTCTTGCATCCACAGCCTTAGGAGAAACATCTTGGTGAGGGACCCTCTAAATTAGAGACCAAGGTGTCATGGGACATTTCTTTTCGACTTTTGGGCATGATCTTCTGTAAAGACAAGTTGCTAATGTGCATAGGAAGGAGGTTGCAATGGAGCACATGGTGTTTTGCAAATCCACCCTAGACCCATGCTCACGAGAAATGTCAAGGAGAAAATGAGTTCTTGGATGCAGAGTGAATTTGATACACTAAGATGATTCCATTCACGTGGTATCCTGTCCTGGGATAGTTCAGCACAATGGGATTTTTGAGCTTCAGTGTGGGAAGCTGTACAGGATGGTGTGAAAAGTTTTCCCAGGAAGAGATCAATGCAGGGTGGATGCCCAAAAGCAATCTCTTGAGATAGGAGGAAGTCTTCACAACAGACTAAATGAGCACTGGACAGGTGGACAGAAATAGGTACTAGCTTCCATGGGCAAGGAAAAGTCAAGGGGTAAAAGACTGAGAGAGGGGGAGAGAGAGAGAGAGAGAGAGAGAGAGAGAGAGAGAGAGAGAGAGAGAGAGAGAGAGAGAGAGAGAGAGAGAGAGAGAGAGAGAGAGAGAAGTGTTATCTTCTGGGCCCAATTAAGCTTGCTACCCAGGAGCTGGAATTTTGAAGCCTCAGAGGAGTTTGACTTGGCCTCATGCAAAGACCCAGATGTATTGATCAGAGAAGGACTGGAGCCATGATGGAAGGATCAAAATTAGTTGGCTTAGATATCCAATGAGGCCCAATTTTGCTGGAGAACTTATTCAGAGCTGCATCCAAATTGTTCCTCAGCATAGCCAAGTGGACCAGTGATTGGCCTTGTTATTAGCTGTTTCGGACTGGATGCTTGGAGAGATGCTCTCATTCCCTTGAGAACATTCTCAGGACACTGGTGGAGGTAGTTGATGGCCTGGACTTTAGGGAAAGTGTTGAGTAGCTGTATTTCAACTCACATATCATCCTTAAGTCCTTAGAGTGAGCTGAGGACCCAGCAAGCACTGAGAGCCAAGGGCATGGCATTTTCACATCCAAGGCCTGAGAGTAAAAGCAAAGGAGATCTGGAAGGGCAGTGTGAAGAGGTTGGTAAGAGCAGGAGTGTTGAGGGTGCCTGTGAGCTATGACAAGCCCATAGTACATGGTAAGCCCATAATCCATCTGGTTTTGCATGGGTCCCACTGTAATGGTAGCATGTTCTCTGTGCTGTCTTCACAGGGTTGCATTCCCTTTCCAGCATGGTCCATGGGCAACATACAGAGGAAATGGCCCCACAACTTTGGCTGAGTGTTGATGTCTTCCAACTGAGTCTCCAGCAAAGAGTTGTGGTGTGGCTGACTTGCCCTAGTTCACCTGAGTTAAAAGGTAAGGAACATGGGAATTGCTGCATGTATTCAAGGTGTCCTGGTCTTGGAGGAGCAGGGAACTGCTGCCATCTGTACGTCCAGTCCCTTCGGGATATGGAGCATGCTTAGGGCCTCTGGTTTCTCCCAGGTTTGGAGCTTCGGCCCATTGTCCCCTGGCAGTGTATGGGCAATGTCTTGCAGTCCCTTGCTCTCCCCAAAGCCAGAGCATTCCAGAGTACCGGAACCACTTTGTGCAATGCACTCCATGTGCTTGGATCTATGATGATTCCCAGTCAAACATTCCTTGGAAAAGCTGAACAAAATGAGTGAAAATTCTGTACCGCCACTCTCATTGGGACTGAGGTCCAGCATCTTGGGTCTCCCAGGTGCTATGGGCGTCAGGCACAGGCTGCCCATCCACTCCATTGTTCTTGACTTCTTCGGGCTCTAGCCAGAGTCTGCAGAGACAGGTGTGTGCTTGCCCTACTCTGCCAAAAAGCATGGCGTAGGACACAGCAGCTCCTAAAGCTCAGGTGGCATGCTCAATTTGCTGTTAAGGAGATGCTTGGCAGATACTCATTAGGGAGTCGTGCTAGGTCCAAGGATAGGGCCCTAGCCATTGTGGAAAGTAGACTGTGAGGCAAAAGTAGCAGTGGCAGTGGCACCAAAGTTTGGTTCTTCACATGGTAATATCTGGCAGTGGATTCAGGCTTCTCAGAAGCCCTGATATGAATTTTAACCCTGTTGCATTGCTTTAGAGAGTCAATAGATTTCAGGCTGCAGGTAGATTGTAGCTTGACCCAGTAGCAGGTAACTGAGACAATGTGACTGTGGTCTGTTCAGGTGGTGAACAGAAGCCTCTGTGTCCCTGGTGGCTTGTAAGATTCTCGGGCAATTGCCTTGGAAATAGAGAAGGAGCTAAGCAATGGAGGTGGTGACAGGCACCTCACTGGTCAGATTGCACCAAATTTAAACACTTACCTGTGTACCAGGACTGATAGCACTTTGATGGACTCGGTGGAAGCATGAGACTTACAGACCTGTGTCTCAATAGGTTTTTTGAAAGAACATTTGTAGGAATCTCCTCTTGGGTAGGTTCTGTTTCTTTGGAAGTTGTTGAAGGGATATCCTTGGAATGTTTGGACTTTCTTGGCAGCCTCCTTGGCAAGGTCAAAGGGAAAGTCTAGGAAGATTTCTTGCATCCACAGCCTTAGGAGAAACATCTTGGTGAGGGACCCTCTAAATTAGAGACCAAGGTGTCATGGGACATTTCTTTTCGACTTTTGGGCATGATCTTCTGTAAAGACAAGTTGCTAATGTGCATAGGAAGGAGGTTGCAATGGAGCACATGGTGTTTTGCAAATCCACCCTAGACCCATGCTCACGAGAAATGTCAAGGAGAAAATGAGTTCTTGGATGCAGAGTGAATTTGATACACTAAGATGATTCCATTCACGTGGTATCCTGTCCTGGGATAGTTCAGCACAATGGGATTTTTGAGCTTCAGTGTGGGAAGCTGTACAGGATGGTGTGAAAAGTTTTCCCAGGAAGAGATCAATGCAGGGTGGATGCCCAAAAGCAATCTCTTGAGATAGGAGGAAGTCTTCACAACAGACTAAATGAGCACTGGACAGGTGGACAGAAATAGGTACTAGCTTCCATGGGCAAGGAAAAGTCAAGGGGTAAAAGACTGAGAGAGGGGGAGAGAGAGAGAGAGAGAGAGAGAGAGAGAGAGAGAGAGAGAGAGAGAGAGAGAGAGAGAGAGAGAGAGAGAGAGAGAGAGAGAGAGAGAAGTGTTATCTTCTGGGCCCAATTAAGCTTGCTACCCAGGAGCTGGAATTTTGAAGCCTCAGAGGAGTTTGACTTGGCCTCATGCAAAGACCCAGATGTATTGATCAGAGAAGGACTGGAGCCATGATGGAAGGATCAAAATTAGTTGGCTTAGATATCCAATGAGGCCCAATTTTGCTGGAGAACTTATTCAGAGCTGCATCCAAATTGTTCCTCAGCATAGCCAAGTGGACCAGTGATTGGCCTTGTTATTAGCTGTTTCGGACTGGATGCTTGGAGAGATGCTCTCATTCCCTTGAGAACATTCTCAGGACACTGGTGGAGGTAGTTGATGGCCTGGACTTTAGGGAAAGTGTTGAGTAGCTGTATTTCAACTCACATATCATCCTTAAGTCCTTAGAGTGAGCTGAGGACCCAGCAAGCACTGAGAGCCAAGGGCATGGCATGTTCACATCCAAGGCCTGAGAGTAAAAGCAAAGGAGATCTGGAAGGGCAGTGTGAAGAGGTTGGTAAGAGCAGGAGTGTTGAGGGTGCCTGTGAGCTATGACAAGCCCATAGTACATGGTAAGCCCATAATCCATCTGGTTTTGCATGGGTCCCACTGTAATGGTAGCATGTTCTCTGTGCTGTCTTCACAGGGTTGCATTCCCTTTCCAGCATGGTCCATGGGCAACATACAGAGGAAATGGCCCCACAACTTTGGCTGAGTGTTGATGTCTTCCAACTGAGTCTCCAGCAAAGAGTTGTGGTGTGGCTGACTTGCCCTAGTTCACCTGAGTTAAAAGGTAAGGAACATGGGAATTGCTGCATGTATTCAAGGTGTCCTGGTCTTGGAGGAGCAGGGAACTGCTGCCATCTGTACGTCCAGTCCCTTCGGGATATGGAGCATGCTTAGGGCCTCTGGTTTCTCCCAGGTTTGGAGCTTCGGCCCATTGTCCCCTGGCAGTGTATGGGCAATGTCTTGCAGTCCCTTGCTCTCCCCAAAGCCAGAGCATTCCAGAGTACCGGAACCACTTTGTGCAATGCACTCCATGTGCTTGGATCTATGATGATTCCCAGTCAAACATTCCTTGGAAAAGCTGAACAAAATGAGTGAAAATTCTGTACCGCCACTCTCATTGGGACTGAGGTCCAGCATCTTGGGTCTCCCAGGTGCTATGGGCGTCAGGCACAGGCTGCCCATCCACTCCATTGTTCTTGACTTCTTCGGGCTCTAGCCAGAGTCTGCAGAGACAGGTGTGTGCTTGCCCTACTCTGCCAAAAAGCATGGCGTAGGACACAGCAGCTCCTAAAGCTCAGGTGGCATGCTCACTTTGCTGTTAAGGAGATGCTTGGCAGATACTCATTAGGGAGTCGTGCTAGGTCCAAGGATAGGGCCCTAGCCATTGTGGAAAGTAGACTGTGAGGCAAAAGTAGCAGTGGCAGTGGCACCAAAGTTTGGTTCTTCACATGGTAATATCTGGCAGTGGATTCAGGCTTCTCAGAAGCCCTGATATGAATTTTAACCCTGTTGCATTGCTTTAGAGAGTCAATAGATTTCAGGCTGCAGGTAGATTGTAGCTTGACCCAGTAGCAGGTAACTGAGACAATGTGACTGTGGTCTGTTCAGGTGGTGAACAGAAGCCTCTGTGTCCCTGGTGGCTTGTAAGATTCTCGGGCAATTGCCTTGGAAATAGAGAAGGAGCTAAGCAATGGAGGTGGTGACAGGCACCTCACTGGTCAGATTGCACCACATTTAAACACTTACCTGTGTACCAGGACTGATAGCACTTTGATGGACTCGGTGGAAGCATGAGACTTACAGACCTGTGTCTCAATAGGTTTTTTGAAAGAACATTTGTAGGAATCTCCTCTTGGGTAGGTTCTGTTTCTTTGGAAGTTGTTGAAGGGATATCCTTGGAATGTTTGGACTTTCTTGGCAGCCTCCTTGGCAAGGTCAAAGGGAAAGTCTAGGAAGATTTCTTGCATCCACAGCCTTAGGAGAAACATCTTGGTGAGGGACCCTCTAAATTAGAGACCAAGGTGTCATGGGACATTTCTTTTCGACTTTTGGGCATGATCTTCTGGAAAGACAAGTTGCTAATGTGCATAGGAAGGAGGTTGCAATGGGGCACATGGTGTTTTGCAAATCCACCCTAGACCCATGCTCACGAGAAATGTCAAGGAGAAAATGAGTTCTTGGATGCAGAGTGAATTTGATACACTAAGATGATTCCATTCACGTGGTATCCTGTCCTGGGATAGTTCAGCACAATGGGATTTTTGAGCTTCAGTGTGGGAAGCTGTACAGGATGGTGTGAAAAGTTTTCCCAGGAAGAGATCAATGCAGGGTGGATGCCCAAAAGCAATCTCTTGAGATAGGAGGAAGTCTTCACAACAGACTAAATGAGCACTGGACAGGTGGACAGAAATAGGTACTAGCTTCCATGGGCAAGGAAAAGTCAAGGGGTAAAAGACTGAGAGAGGGGCAGAGAGAGAGAGAGAGAGAGAGAGAGAGAGAGAGAGAGAGAGAGAGAGAGAGAGAGAGAGAGAGAGAGAAGTGTTATCTTCTGGGCCCAATTAAGCTTGCTACCCAGGAGCTGGAATTTTGAAGCCTCAGAGGAGTTTGACTTGGCCTCATGCAAAGACCCAGATGTATTGATCAGAGAAGGACTTGAGCCATCATGGAAGGATCAAAATTAGTTGGCTTAGATATCCAATGAGGCCCAATTTTGCTGGAGAACTTATTCAGAGCTGCATCCAAATTGTTCCTCAGCATAGCCAAGTGGACCAGTGATTGGCCTTGTTATTAGCTGTTTCGGACTGGATGCTTGGAGAGATGCTCTCATTCCCTTGAGAACATTCTCAGGACACTGGTGGAGGTAGTTGATGGCCTGGACTTTAGGGAAAGTGTTGAGTAGCTGTATTTCAACTCACATATCATCCTTAAGTCCTTAGAGTGAGCTGAGGACCCAGCAAGCACTGAGAGCCAAGGGCATGGCATGTTCACATCCAAGGCCTGAGAGTAAAAGCAAAGGAGATCTGGAAGGGCAGTGTGAAGAGGTTGGTAAGAGCAGGAGTGTTGAGGGTGCCTGTGAGCTATGACAAGCCCATAGTACATGGTAAGCCCATAATCCATCTGGTTTTGCATGGGTCCCACTGTAATGGTAGCATGTTCTCTGTGCTGTCTTCACAGGGTTGCATTTCCTTTCCAGCATGGTCCATGGGCAACATACAGAGGAAATGGCCCCACAACTTTGGCTGAGTGTTGATGTCTTCCAACTGAGTCTCCAGCAAAGAGTTGTGGTGTGGCTGACTTGCCCTAGTTCACCTGAGTTAAAAGGTAAGGAACATGGGAATTGCTGCATGTATTCAAGGTGTCCTGGTCTTGGAGGAGCAGGGAACTGCTGCCATCTGTACGTCCAGTCCCTTCGGGATATGGAGCATGCTTAGGGCCTCTGGTTTCTCCCAGGTTTGGAGCTTCGGCCCATTGTCCCCTGGCAGTGTATGGGCAATGTCTTGCAGTCCATTGCTCTCCCCAAAGCCAGAGCATTCCAGAGTACCTGAACCACTTTGTGCAATGCACTCCATGTGCTTGGATCTATGATGATTCCCAGTCAAACATTCCTTGGAAAAGCTGAACAAAATGAGTGAAAATTCTGTACCGCCACTCTCATCGGGACTGAGGTCCAGCATCTTGGGTCTCCCAGGTGCTATGGGCGTCAGGCACAGGCTGCCCATCCACTCCATTGTTCTTGACTTCTTCGGGCTCTAGCCAGAGTCTGCAGAGACAGGTGTGTGCTTGCCCTACTCTGCCAAAAAGCATGGCGTAGGACACAGCAGCTCCTAAAGCTCAGGTGGCATGCTCACTTTGCTGTTGAGGAGATGCTTGGCAGATACTCAGTAGGGAGTCGTGCTAGGTCCAAGGATAGGGCCCAAGCCATTGTGGAAAGTAGACTGTGAGGCAAAAGTAGCAGTGGCAGTGGCACCAAAGTTTGGTTCTTCACATGGTAATATCTGGCAGTGGATTCAGGCTTCTCAGAAGCCCTGATATGAATTTTAACCCTGTTGCATTGCTTTAGAGAGTCAATAGATTTCAGGCTGCAGGTAGATTGTAGCTTGACCCAGTAGCAGGTAACTGAGACAATGTGACTGTGGTCTGTTCAGGTGGTGAACAGAAGCCTCTGTGTCCCTGGTGGCTTGTAAGATTCTCGGGCAATTGCCTTGGAAATAGAGAAGGAGCTAAGCAATGGAGGTGGTGACAGGCACCTCACTGGTCAGAATGCACCACATTTAAACACTTACCTGTGTACCAGGACTGATAGCACTTTGATGGACTCGGTGGAAGCATGAGACTTACAGACCTGTGTCTCAATAGGTTTTTTGAAAGAACATTTGTAGGAATCTCCTCTTGGGTAGGTTCTGTTGCTTTGGAAGTTGTTGAAGGGATATCCTTGGAATGTTTGGACTTTCTTGGCAGCCTCCTTGGCAAGGTCAAAGGGAAAGTCTAGGAAGAGTTCTTGCATCCACAGCCTTAGGAGAAACATCTTGGTGAGAGACCCTCTAAATTAGAGACCAAGGTGTCATGGGACATTTCTTTTCGACTTTTGGGCATGATCTTCTGGAAAGACAAGTTGCTAATGTGCATAGGAAGGAGGTTGCAATGGGGCACATGGTGTTTTGCAAATCCACCCTAGACCCATGCTCACGGGAAATGTCAAGGAGAAAATGAGTTCTTGGATGCAGAGTGAATTTGTTACACTAAGATGATTCCATTCACGTGGTATCCTGGCCTGAGATAGTTCAGCACAATGGGATTTTTGAGCTTCAGTGTGGGAAGCTGTACAGGATGGTGTGAGAAGTTTTCCCAGGAAGAGATCAATGCAGGGTGGATGGCCAAAAGCAATCTCTTGAGATAGGAGGAAGTCTTCACAACAGACTAAATGAGCACTGGACAGGTGGACAGAAATAGGTACTAGCTTCCATGGGCAAGGA
The DNA here is from genome assembly GCF_978045245.1 of Mus caroli. Lineage (NCBI taxonomy): Eukaryota > Metazoa > Chordata > Mammalia > Rodentia > Muridae > Mus > Mus caroli. The sequence continues at coordinate 87,487,151 of NW_028227263.1, forward strand.
AAATCAAGGGTTAAAAGACTGAGAGAGGGGGAGAGAGAGAGAGAGAGAGAGAGAGAGAGAGAGAGAGAGAGAGAGAGAGAGAGAGAGAGAGAGAGAGAGAGAGAAGTGTTATCTTCTGGGCCCAATTAAGCTTGCTACCCAGGAGCTGGAATTTTGAAGCCTCAGAGGAGTTTGACTTGGCCTCATGCAAAGACCCAGATGTATTGATCAGAGAAGGACTGGAGCCATGATGGAAGGATCAAAATTAGTTGGCTTAGATATCCAATGAGGCCCAATTTTGCTGGAGAACTTATTCAGAGCTGCATCCAAATTGTTCCTCAGCATAGCCAAGTGGACCAGTGATTGGCCTTGTTATTAGCTGTTTCGGACTGGATGCTTGGAGAGATGCTCTCATTCCCTTGAGAACATTCTCAGGACACTGGTGGAGGTAGTTGATGGCCTGGACTTTAGGGAAAGTGTTGAGTAGCTGTATTTCAACTCACATATCACCCTTAAGTCCTTAGAGTGAGCTGAGGACCCAGCAAGCACTGAGAGCCAAGGGCATGGCATGTTCACATCCAAGGCCTGAGAGTAAAAGCAAAGGAGATCTGGAAGGGCAGTGTGAAGAGGTTGGTAAGAGCAGGAGTGTTGAGGGTGCCTGTGAGCTATGACAAGCCCATAGTACATGGTAAGCCCATAATCCATCTGGTTTTGCATGGGTCCCACTGTAATGGTAGCATGTTCTCTGTGCTGTCTTCACAGGGTTGCATTCCCTTTCCAGCATGGTCCATGGGCAACATACAGAGGAAATGGCCCCACAACTTTGGCTGAGTGTTGATGTCTTCCAACTGAGTCTCCAGCAAAGAGTTGTGGTGTGGCTGACTTGCCCTAGTTCACCTGAGTTAAAAGGTAAGGAACATGGGAATTGCTGCATGTATTCAAGGTGTCCTGGTCTTGGAGGAGCAGGGAACTGCTGCCATCTGTACGTCCAGTCCCTTCAGGATATGGAGCATGCTTAGGGCCTCTGGTTTCTCCCAGGTTTGGAGCTTCGGCCCATTGTCCCCTGGCAGTGTATGGGCAATGTCTTGCAGTCCCTTGCTCTCCCCAAAGCCAGAGCATTCCAGAGTACCGGAACCACTTTGTGCAATGCACTCCATGTGCTTGGATCTATGATGATTCCCAGTCAAACATTCCTTGGAAAAGCTGAACAAAATGAGTGAAAATTCTGTACCGCCACTCTCATTGGGACTGAGGTCCAGCATCTTGGGTCTCCCAGGTGCTATGGGCGTCAGGCACAGGCTGCCCATCCACTCCATTGTTCTTGACTTCTTCGGGCTCTAGCCAGAGTCTGCAGAGACAGGTGTGTGCTTGCCCTACTCTGCCAAAAAGCATGGCGTAGGACACAGCAGCTCCTAAAGCTCAGGTGGCATGCTCACTTTGCTGTTAAGGAGATGCTTGGCAGATACTCATTAGGGAGTCGTGCTAGGTCCAAGGATAGGGCCCAAGCCATTGTGGAAAGTAGACTGTGAGGCAAAAGTAGCAGTGGCAGTGGCACCAAAGTTTGGTTCTTCACATGGTAATATCTGGCAGTGGATTCAGGCTTCTCAGAAGCCCTGATATGAATTTTAACCCTGTTGCATTGCTTTAGAGAGTCAATAGATTTCAGGCTGCAGGTAGATTGTAGCTTGACCCAGTAGCAGGTAACTGAGACAATGTGTCTGAGGTCTGTTCAGGTGGTGAACAGAAGCCTCTGTGTCCCTGGTGGCTTGTAAGATTCTCGGGCAATTGCCTTGGAAATAGAGAAGGAGCTAAGCAATGGAGGTGGTGACAGGCACCTCACTGGTCAGATTGCACCACATTTAAACACTTACCTGTGTACCAGGACTGATAGCACTTTGATGGACTCGGTGGAAGCATGAGACTTAAAGACCTGTGTCTCAATAGGTTTTTTGAAAGAACATTTGTAGGAATCTCCTCTTGGGTAGGTTCTGTTTCTTTGGAAGTTGTTGAAGGGATATCCTTGGAATGTTTGAACTTTCTTGGCAGCCTCCTTGGCAAGGTCAAAGGGAAAGTCTAGGAAGATTTCTTGCATCCACAGCCTTAGGAGAAACATCTTGGTGAGGGACCCTCTAAATTAGAGACCAAGGTGTCATGGGACATTTCTTTTCGACTTTTGGTCATGATCTTCTGTAAAGACAAGTTGCTAATGTGCATAGGAAGGAGGTTGCAATGGGGCACATGGTGTTTTGCAAATCCACCCTAGACCCATGCTCACGAGAAATGTCAAGGAGAAAATGAGTTCTTGGATGCAGAGTGAATTTGATACACTAAGATGATTCCATTCACGTGGTATCCTGTCCTGGGATAGTTCAGCACAATGGGATTTTTGAGCTTCAGTGTGGGAAGCTGTACAGGATGGTGTGAAAAGTTTTCCCAGGAAGAGATCAATGCAGGGTGGATGGCCAAAAGCAATCTCTTGAGATAGGAGGAAGTCTTCACAACAGACTAAATGAGCACTGGACAGGTGGACAGAAATAGGTACTAGCTTCCATGGGCAAGGAAAAGTCAAGGGGTAAAAGACTGAGAGAGGGGGAGAGAGAGAGAGAGAGAGAGAGAGAGAGAGAGAGAGAGAGAGAGAGAGAGAGAGAGAGAGAGAGAGAGAGAGAGAGAGAGAAGTGTTATCTTCTGGGCCCAATTAAGCTTGCTACCCAGGAGCTGGAATTTTGAAACCTCAGAGGAGTTTGACTTGGCCTCATGCAAAGACCCAGATGTATTGATCAGAGAAGGACTGGAGCCATGATGGAAGGATCAAAATTAGTTGGCTTAGATATCCAATGAGGCCCAATTTTGCTGGAGACCTTATTCAGAGCTGCATCCAAATTGTTCCTCAGCATAGCCAAGTGGACCAGTGATTGGCCTTGTTATTAGCTGTTTCGGACTGGATGCTTGGAGAGATGCTCTCATTCCCTTGAGAACATTCTCAGGACACTGGTGGAGGTAGTTGATGGCCTGGACTTTAGGGAAAGTGTTGAGTAGCTGTATTTCAACTCACATATCATCCTTAAGTCCTTAGAGTGAGCTGAGGACCCAGCAAGCACTGAGAGCCAAGGGCATGGCATGTTCACATCCAAGGCCTGAGAGTAAAAGCAAAGGAGATCTGGAAGGGCAGTGTGAAGAGGTTGGTAAGAGCAGGAGTGTTGAGGGTGCCTGTGAGCTATGACAAGCCCATAGTACATGGTAAGCCCATAATCCATCTGGTTTTGCACGGGTCCCACTGTAATGGTAGCATGTTCTCTGTGCTGTCTTCACAGGGTTGCATTTCCTTTCCAGCATGGTCCATGGGCAACATACAGAGGAAATGGCCCCACAACTTTGGCTGAGTGTTGATGTCTTCCAACTGAGTCTCCAGCAAAGAGTTGTGGTGTGGCTGACTTGCCCTAGTTCACCTGAGTTAAAAGGTAAGGAACATGGGAATTGCTGCATGTATTCAAGGTGTCCTGGTCTTGGAGGAGCAGGGAACTGCTGCCATCTGTACGTCCAGTCCCTTCGGGATATGGAGCATGCTTAGGGCCTCTGGTTTCTCCCAGGTTTGGAGCTTCGGCCCATTGTCCCCTGGCAGTGTATGGGCAATGTCTTGCAGTCCCTTGCTCTCCCCAAAGCCAGAGCATTCCAGAGTACCTGAACCACTTTGTTCAATGCACTCCATGTGCTTGGATCTATGATGATTCCCAGTCAAACATTCCTTGGAAAAGCTGAACAAAATGAGTGAAAATTCTGTACCGCCACTCTCATCGGGACTGAGGTCCAGCATCTTGGGTCTCCCAGGTGCTATGGGCGTCAGGCACAGGCTGCCCATCCACTCCATTGTTCTTGACTTCTTCGGGCTCTAGCCAGAGTCTGCAGAGACAGGTGTGTGCTTGCCCTACTCTGCCAAAAAGCATGGCGTAGGACACAGCAGCTCCTAAAGCTCAGGTGGCATGCTCACTTTGCTGTTGAGGAGATGCTTGGCAGATACTCAGTAGGGAGTCGTGCTAGGTCCAAGGATAGGGCCCAAGCCATTGTGGAAAGTAGACTGTGAGGCAAAAGTAGCAGTGGCAGTGGCACCAAAGTTTGGTTCTTCACATGGTAATATCTGGCAGTGGATTCAGGCTTCTCAGAAGCCCTGATATGAATTTTAACCCTGTTGCATTGCTTTAGAGAGTCAATAGATTTCAGGCTGCAGGTAGATTGTAGCTTGACCCAGTAGCAGGTAACTGAGACAATGTGACTGTGGTCTGTTCAGGTGGTGAACAGAAGCCTCTGTGTCCCTGGTGGCTTGTAAGATTCTCGGGCAATTGCCTTGGAAATAGAGAAGGAGCTAAGCAATGGAGGTGGTGACAGGCACCTCACTGGTCAGAATGCACCACATTTAAACACTTACCTGTGTACCAGGACTGATAGCACTTTGATGGACTCGGTGGAAGCATGAGACTTACAGACCTGTGTCTCAATAGGTTTTTTGAAAGAACATTTGTAGGAATCTCCTCTTGGGTAGGTTCTGTTGCTTTGGAAGTTGTTGAAGGGATATCCTTGGAATGTTTGGACTTTCTTGGCAGCCTCCTTGGCAAGGTCAAAGGGAAAGTCTAGGAAGAGTTCTTGCATCCACAGCCTTAGGAGAAACATCTTGGTGAGAGACCCTCTAAATTAGAGACCAAGGTGTCATGGGACATTTCTTTTCAACTTTTGGGCATGATCTTCTGGAAAGACAAGTTGCTAATGTGCATAGGAAGGAGGTTGCAATGGGGCACATGGTGTTTTGCAAATCCACCCTAGACCCATGCTCACGGGAAATGTCAAGGAGAAAATGAGTTCTTGGATGCAGAGTGAATTTGTTACACTAAGATGATTCCATTCACGTGGTATCCTGGCCTGGGATAGTTCAGCACAATGGGATTTTTGAGCTTCAGTGTGGGAAGCTGTACAGGATGGTGTGAGAAGTTTTCCCAGGAAGAGATCAATGCAGGGTGGATGGCCAAAAGCAATCTCTTGATGTAGGAGGAAGTCTTCACAACAGACTAAATGAGCACTGGACAGGTGGACAGAAATAGGTACTAGCTTCCATGGGCAAGGAAAAGTCAAGGGTTAAAAGACTGAGAGAGGGGGAGAGAGAGAGAGAGAGAGAGAGAGAGAGAGAGAGAGAGAGAGAGAGAGAGAGAGAGAGAGAGAGAGAGAGAGAGAGAGAGAGAAGTGTTATCTTCTGGGCCCAATTAAGCTTGCTACCCAGGAGCTGGAATTTTGAAGCCTCAGAGGAGTTTGACTTGGCCTCATGCAAAGACCCAGATGTATTGATCAGAGAAGGACTGGAGCCATGATGGAAGGATCAAAATTAGTTGGCTTAGATATCCAATGAGGCCCAATTTTGCTGGAGAACTTATTCAGAGCTGCATCCAAATTGTTCCTCAGCATAGCCAAGTGGACCAGTGATTGGCCTTGTTATTAGCTGTTTCGGACTGGATGCTTGGAGAGATGCTCTCATTCCCTTGAGAACATTCTCAGGACACTGGTGGAGGTAGTTGATGGCCTGGACTTTAGGGAAAGTGTTGAGTAGCTGTATTTCAACTCACATATCATCCTTAAGTCCTTAGAGTGAGCTGAGGACCCAGCAAGCACTGAGAGCCAAGGGCATGGCATGTTCACATCCAAGGCCTGAGAGTAAAAGCAAAGGAGATCTGGAAGGGCAGTGTGAAGAGGTTGGTAAGAGCAGGAGTGTTGAGGGTGCCTGTGAGCTATGACAAGCCCATAGTACATGGTAAGCCCATAATCCATCTGGTTTTGCATGGGTCCCACTGTAATGGTAGCATGTTCTCTGTGCTGTCTTCACAGGGTTGCATTCCCTTTCCAGCATGGTCCATGGGCAACATACAGAGGAAATGGCCCCACAACTTTGGCTGAGTGTTGATGTCTTCCAACTGAGTCTCCAGCAAAGAGTTGTGGTGTGGCTGACTTGCCCTAGTTCACCTGAGTTAAAAGGTAAGGAACATGGGAATTGCTGCATGTATTCAAGGTGTCCTGGTCTTGGAGGAGCAGGGAACTGCTGCCATCTGTACGTCCAGTCCCTTCGGGATATGGAGCATGCTTAGGGCCTCTGGTTTCTCCCAGGTTTGGAGCTTCGGCCCATTGTCCCCTGGCAGTGTATGGGCAATGTCTTGCAGTCCCTTGCTCTCCCCAAAGCCAGAGCATTCCAGAGTACCGGAACCACTTTGTGCAATGCACTCCATTCGCTTGGATCTATGATGATTCCCAGTCAAACATTCCTTGGAAAAGCTGAACAAAATGAGTGAAAATTCTGTACCGCCACTCTCATCGGGACTGAGGTCCAGCATCTTGGGTCTCCCAGGTGCTATGGGCGTCAGGCACAGGCTGCCCATCCACTCCATTGTTATTGACTTCTTCGGGCTCTAGCCAGAGTCTGCAGAGACAGGTGTGTGCTTGCCCTACTCTGCCAAAAAGCATGGCGTAGGACACAGCAGCTCCTAAAGCTCAGGTGGCATGCTCACTTTGCTGTTAAGGAGATGCTTGGCAGATACTCATTAGGGAGTCGTTCTTGGTCCAAGGATAGGGCCCAAGCCATTGTGGAAAGTAGACTGTGAGGCAAAAGTAGCAGTGGCAGTGGCACCAAAGTTTGGTTCTTCACATGGTAATATCTGGTAGTGGATTCAGGCTTCTCAGAAACCCTGATATGAAATTTAACCCTGTTGCATTGCTTTAGAGAGTCAATAGATTTCAGGCTGCAGGTAGATTGTAGTTTGACCCAGTAGCAGGTAACTGAGACAATGTGACTGTGGTCTGTTCAGGTGGTGAACAGAAGCCTCTGTGTCCCTGGTGGCTTGTAAGATTCTCGGGCAATTGCCTTGGAAATAGAGAAGGAGCTAAGAAATGGAGGTGGTGACAGGCACCTCACTGGTCAGATTGCACCACATTTAAACACTTACCTGTGTACCAGGACTGATAGCACTTTGATGGACTCGGTGGAACCATGAGACTTACAGACCTGTGTCTCAATAGGTTTTTTGAAAGAACATTTGTAGGAATCTCCTCTTGGGTAGGTTCTGTTGCTTTGGAAGTTGTTGAAGGGATATCCTTGGAATGTTTGGACTTTCTTGGCAGCCTCCTTGGCAAGGTCAAAGGGAAAGTCTAGGAACAGTTCTTGCATCCACAGCCTTAGGAGAAATATCTTGGTGATAGACCCTCTAAATTAGAGACCAAGGTGTCATGGGACCTTTCTATTCGACTTTTGGGCATGATCTTCTGGAAAGACATGTTGCTAATGTGCATAGGAAGGAGGTTGCAATGGGGCACATGGTGTTTTGCAAATCCACCCTAGAACCATGCTCACGGGAAATGTCAAGGAGAAAATGAATTCTTGGATGCAGAGTGAATTTGATACACTAAGATGATTCCATTCACGTGGTATCCTGGCCTGGGATAGTTCAGCACAATGGGATTTTTGAGCCTCAGTGTGGGAAGCTGTACAGGATGGTATGAGAAGTTTTCCCAGGAAGAGATCAATGCAAGGTGGATGGCCAAAAGCAATCTCTTGAGATAGGAGGAAGTCTTCACAACACACAAAATGAGCACTGGACAGGTGGACAGAAATAGCTACTAGCTTCCATGGGCAAGGAAAAGTCAAGGGGTAAAAGACTGAGAGAGGGGGAGAGAGAGAGAGAGACAAAGAGAGAGAGAGAGAGAGAGAGACGGAGAGAGAGAGAGAGAGAGAGAGAGAGAGAGAGAGAGAGAGAGAGAGAGAGAGAGAGAGAGAGAGAGAAGTGTTATCTTCTGGGCCCAATTAAGCTTGCTACCCAGGAGCTGGAATTTTGAAGCCTCAGAGGAGTTTGACTTGGCCTCATGCAAAGACCCAGATGTATTGATCAGAGAAGGACTGGAGCCATGATGGAAGGATCAAAATTAGTTGGCTTAGATATCCAATGAGGCCCAATTTTGCTGGAGAACTTATTCAGAGCTGCATCCAAATTGTTCCTCAGCATAGCCAAGTGGACCAGTGATTGGCCTTGTTATTAGCTGTTTCGGACTGGATGCTTGGAGAGATGCTCTCATTCCCTTGAGAACATTCTCAGGACACTGGTGGAGGTAGTTGATGGCCTGGACTTTAGGGAAAGTGTTGAGTAGCTGTATTTCAACTCACATATCATCCTTAAGTCCTTAGAGTGAGCTGAGGACCCAGCAAGCACTGAGAGCCAAGGGCATGGCATGTTCACATCCAAGGCCTGAGAGTAAAAGCAAAGGAGATCTGGAAGGGCAGTGTGAAGTGGTTGGTAAGAGCAGGAGTGTTGAGGGTGCCTGTGAGCTATGACAAGCCCATAGTACATGGTAAGCCCATAATCCATCTGGTTTTGCATGTTTCCCACTGTAATGGTAGCATGTTCTCTGTGCTGTCTTCACAGGGTTGCATTCCCTTTCCAGCATGGTCCATGGGCAACATACAGAGGAAATGGCCCCACAACTTTGGCTGAGTGTTGATGTCTTCCAACTGAGTCTCCAGCAAAGAGTTGTGGTGTGGCTGACTTGCCCTAGTTCACCTGAGTTAAAAGGTAAGGAACATGGGAATTGCTGCATGTATTCAAGGTGTCCTGGTCTTGGAGGAGCAGGGAACTGCTGCCATCTGTACGTCCAGTCCCTTCGGGATATGGAGCATGCTTAGGGCCTCTGGTTTCTCCCAGGTTTGGAGCTTCGGCCCATTGTCCCCTGGCAGTGTATGGGCAATGTCTTGCAGTCCCTTGCTCTCCCCAAAGCCAGAGCATTCCAGAGTACCGGAACCACTTTGTGCAATGCACTCCATGTGCTTGGATCTATGATGATTCACAGTCAAACATTCCTTGGAAAAGCTGAACAAAATGAGTGAAAATTCTGTACCGCCACTCTCATCGGGACTGAGGTCCAGCATCTTGGGTCTCCCAGGTGCTATGGGCGTCAGGCACAGGCTGCCCATCCACTCCATTGTTATTGACTTCTTCGGGCTCTAGCCAGAGTCTGCAGAGACAGGTGTGTGCTTGCCCTACTCTGCCAAAAAGCATGGCGTAGGACACAGCAGCTCCTAAAGCTCAGGTGGCATGCTCACTTTGCTGTTGAGGAGATGCTTGGCAGATACTCAGTAGGGAGTCGTGCTAGGTCCAAGGATAGGGCCCAAGCCATTGTTGAAAGTAGACTGTGAGGCAAAAGTAGCAGTGGCAGTGGCACCAAAGTTTGGTTCTTCACATGGTAATATCTGGCAGTGGATTCAGGCTTCTCAGAAGCCCTGATATGAATTTTAACCCTGTTGCATTGCTTTAGAGAGTCAATAGATTTCAGGCTGCAGGTAGATTGTAGCTTGACCCAGTAGCAGGTAACTGAGACAATGTGACTGTGGTCTGTTCAGGTGGTGAACAGAAGCCTCTGTGTCCCTGGTGGCTTGTAAGATTCTCGGGCAATTGCCTTGGAAATAGAGAAGGAGCTAAGCAATGGAGGTGGTGACAGGCACCTCACTGGTCAGATTGCACCACATTTAAACACTTACCTGTGTACCAGGACTGATAGCACTTTGATGGACTCGGTGGAAGCATGAGACTTACAGACCTGTGTCTCAATAGGTTTTTTGAAAGAACATTTGTAGGAATCTCCTCTTGGGTAGGTTCTGTTGCTTTGGAAGTTGTTGAAGGGATATCCTTGGAATGTTTGGACTTTCTTGGCAGCCTCCTTGGCCAGGTCAAAGGGAAAGTCTAGGAGAAGTTCTTGCATCCACAGCCTTAGGAGAAACATCTTGTTGAGAGACCCTCTAAATTAGAGACCAAGGTGTCATGGGACCTTTCTATTCGACTTTTGGGCATGATCTTCTGGAAAGACAAGTTGCTAATGTGCATAGGAATGAGGTTGCAATGGGGCACATGGTGTTTTGTAAATCCACCCTAGATCCATTTTCACGAAAAATGTCAAAGAGAAAATGAGTTCTTGGATGCAGAGTGAATTTGATACACTAAGATGATTCCATTCACGTGGTATCCTGGCCTGGGATAGTTCAGCACAATGGGATTTTTGAGCTTCAGTGTGGGAAGCTGTACAGGATGGTGTGAGAAGTTTTCCCAGGAAGAGATCAATGCAGGGTTGATGGCCAAAAGCAATCTCTTGAGATAGGAGGAAGTCTTCACAACAGACTAAATGAGCACTGGACAGGTGGACAGAAATAGGTACTAGCTTCCATGGGCAAGGAAAAGTCAAGGGGTAAAAGACTGAGAGAGGGGGAGAGAGAGAGAGAGAGAGAGAGAGAGAGAGAGAGAGAGAGAGAGAGAGAGAGAGAGAGGGGGAGAGAGAGACAAAGAGAGAGAGAGAGACAGAGAGAGAGAGAGAGAGAGAGAGAGAGAGAGAGAGAGAGAGAGAGAGAGAGAGAGAGAGAGAGAAAAAGAGAGACTGAGAGAGAGAGAGAGAAGTGTTATCTTCTGGGCCCAATTAAGCTTGCTACCCAGGAGCTGGAATTTTGAAGCCTCAGAGGAGTTTGACTTTGCCTCATGCAAAGACCCAGATGTATTGATCAGAGAAGGACTGGAGCCATGATGGAAGGATCAAAATTAGTTGGCTTAGATATCCAATGAGGCCCAATTTTGCTAGAGAACTTATTCAGAGCTGCATCCAAATTGTTCATCAGCATAGCCAAGTGGACCAGTGATTGGCCTTGTTATTAGCTGTTTCAGACTGGATGCTTTTAGAGATGCTCTCATTCCCTTGAGATCATTCTCAGGACACTGGTGGAGGTAGTTGCTTGCGTGGACTTTAGGGAAAGTGTTGAGTAGCTGTATTTCAGCTCACATATCATCCTTAAGTCCTTAGAATGAGCTGAGGACCCAGCAAGCACTGAGAGCAAAAGGCATGGCATGTTCACATCCAAGGCCTGAGAGTAAAAGCAAGGGAGATCTGGAAGGGCAGTGTGAAGAGGTTGGTAAGAGCAGGAGTGTTGAGGGGGCTTGTGAGCTATGACAAGCCCATATTACATGGTAAGCCCATAATCCATCTGGTTTTGCATGGGTCCCACTGTAATGGTAGCATGTTCTCTGTGCTGTCTTCACAGGGTTGCATTCCCTTTCCAGCATGGTCCATGGGCAACATACAGAGGAAATGGCCCCACAAATTTGGCTGAGTGTTGATGTCTTCCAACTGAGTCTCCAGCGATCTGTTGTGGTGTGTCTTACTTGCCCTAGGTCACCTGAGTTAAAAGGTAAGGAAAATGGCAATTGCTGCATGTATTCTAGGTGTCCTGGTCTTGGAGGAGCAGGGAACTGCTGCCATCTGTACGTCCAGTCCCTTTGGGATATGGAGCATGCTTAGGGCCTCTGGTTTCTCCCAGGTTTGGAGCTTCGGCCCATTGTCCCCTGGCAGTGTATGGGCAATGTCTTGCAGTCCCTTGCTCTCCCCAAAGCCAGAGCATTCCAGAGTACCGGAACCACTTTGTGCAATGCACTCCAATGTGCTTGGATCTATGATGATTCCCAGTCAAACATTCCTTGGAAAGCTGAACGAAATGAGTGAAAATTCTGTACCGCCACTCTCATCGGGACTGAGGTCCAGCATCTTGGGTCTCCCAGGTGCTATGGGCGTCAGGCACAGGCTGCCCATCCACTCCATTGTTATTGACTTCTTCGGGCTCTAGCCAGAGTCTGCAGAGACAGGTGTGTGCTTGCCCTACTCTGCCAAAAAGCGTGGCGTAGGACACAGCAGCTCCTAAATCTCAGGTGGCATGCTCACTTTGCTGTTGAAGAGATGCTTGGCAGATACTCAGTAGGGAGTCGTTCTTGGTCCAAGGATAGGGCCCAAGCCATTGTGGAAAGTAGACTGTGAGGCAAAAGTAGCAGTGGCAGTGGCACCAAAGTTTGGTTCTTCACATGGTAATATCTGGTAGTGGATTCAGGCTTCTCAGAAACCCTGATATGAAATTTAACCCTGTTGCATTGCTTTAGAGAGTCAATAGATTTCAGGCTGCAGGTAGATTGTAGTTTGACCCAGTAGCAGGTAACTGAGACAATGTGACTGTGGTCTGTTCAGGTGGTGAACAGAAGCCTCTGTGTCCCTGGTGGCTTGTAAGATTCTCGGGCAATTGCCTTGGAAATAGAGAAGGAGCTAAGAAATGGAGGTGGTGACAGGCACCTCACTGGTCAGATTGCACCACATTTAAACACTTACCTGTGTACCAGGACTGATAGCACTTTGATGGACTGGGTGGAAGCATGAGACTTACAGACCTGTGTCTCAATAGGTTTTTTGAAAGAACATTTGTAGGAATCTCCTCTTGGGTAGGTTCTGTTGCTTTGGAAGTTGTTGAAGGGATATCCTTGGAATGTTTGGACTTTCTTGGCAGCCTCCTTGGCAAGGTCAAAGGGAAAGTCTAGGAACAGTTCTTGCATCCACAGCCTTAGGAGAAATATCTTGGTGATAGACCCTCTAAATTAGAGACCAAGGTGTCATGGGACCTTTCTATTCGACTTTTGGGCATGATCTTCTGGAAAGACATGTTGCTAATGTGCATAGGAAGGAGGTTGCAATGGGGCACATGGTGTTTTGCAAATCCACCCTAGACCCATGCTCACGGGAAATGTCAAGGAGAAAATGAATTCTTGGATGCAGAGTGAATTTGATACACTAAGATGATTCCATTCACGTGGTATCCTGGCCTGGGATAGTTCAGCACAATGGGATTTTTGAGCTTCAGTGTGGGAAGCTGTACAGGATGGTATGAGAAGTTTTCCCAGGAAGAGATCAATGCAAGGTGGATGGCCAAAAGCAATCTCTTGAGATAGGAGGAAGTCTTCACAACACACAAAATGAGCACTGGACAGGTGGACAGAAATAGCTACTAGCTTCCATGGGCAAGGAAAAGTCAAGGGGTAAAAGACTGAGAGAGGGGGAGAGAGAGAGAGAGACAAAGAGAGAGAGAGAGAGAGAGACGGAGAGAGAGAGAGAGAGAGAGAGAGAGAGAGAGAGAGAGAGAGAGAGAGAGAGAGAGAGAGAGAGAGAGAAAGAGAGACTGAGAGAGAGAGAGAGAAGTGTTATCTTCTGGGCCCAATTAAGCTTGCTACCCAGGAGCTGGAATTTTGAAGCCTCAGAGGAGTTTGACTTTGCCTCATGCAAAGACCCAGATGTATTGATCAGAGAAGGACTGGAGCCATGATGGAAGGATCAAAATTAGTTGGCTTAGATATCCAATGAGGCCCAATTTTGCTAGAGAACTTATTCAGAGCTGCATCCTTATTGTTCCTCAGCATAGCCAAGTGGACCAGTGATTGGCCTTGTTATTAGCTGTTTCAGACTGGATGCTTTTAGAGATGCTCTCATTCCCTTGAGAACATTCTCAGGACACTGGTGGAGGTAGTTGATGTCCTGGACTTTAGGGAAAATGTTGAGTAGCTGTATTTCAGCTCACATATCATCCTTAAGTCCTTAGAATGAGCTGAGGACCCAGCAAGCACTGAGAGCCAAAGGCATGGCATGTTCACATCCAAGGCCTGAGAGTAAAAGCAAGGGAGATCTGGAAGGGCAGTGTGAAGAGGTTGGTAAGAGCAGGAGTGTTGAGGGTGCCTGTGAGCTATGACAAGCCCATAGTATATGGTAAGCCCATAATCCATCTGGTTTTGCATGGGTCTCACTGTAATGGTAGCATGTTCTCTGTGCTGTCTTCACAGGGTTGCATTCCTTTTCCAGCATGGTCCATGGGCAACATACAGAGGAAATGGCCCCACAACTTTGGCTGAGTGTTGATGTCTTCCAACTGAGTCTCCAGCAAAGAGTTGTGGTGTGGCTGACTTGCCCTAGTTCACCTGAGTTAAAAGGTAAGGAACATGGGAATTGCTGCATGTATTCTAGGTGTCCTGGTCTTGGAGGAGCAGGGAACTGCTGCCATCTGTACGTCCAGTCCCTTCGGTATAGGGAGCATGCTTAGGGCCTCTTGTTTCTCCCAGGTTTGGAGATTCGGCCCATTGTCCCCTGGCAGTGTATGGGCAATGTCTTGCAGTCCCTTGCTCTCCCCAAAGCCAGAGCATTCCAGAGTACCGGAACCACTTTTTGCAATGCACTCCAATGTGCTTGGATCTATGATGATTCCCAGTCAAACATTCCTTGGAAATCTGAACAAAATGAGTGAAAATTCTGTACCGCCACTCTCATCGGGACTGAGGTCCAGCATCTTGGGTCTCCCAGGTGCTATGGGCGTCAGGCACAGGCTGCCCATCCACTCCATTGTTCTTGACTTCTTCGGGCTCAAGCCAGAGTCTGCAGAGACAGGTGTGTGCTTGCCATACTCTACCAAAAAGCATGGCGTAGGACACAGCAGCTTCTAAAGCTCAGGTGGCATGCTCACTTTGCTGTTGAGGAGATGCTTGGCAGATACTCAGTAGGGAGTCGTGCTAGGGCCAAGGATAGGGCCCAAGCCATTGTTGAAAGTAGACTGTGAGGCAAAAGTAGCAGTGGCAGTGGCACCAAAGTTTGTTTCTTCACATGGTAATATCTGGCAGTGGATTCAGGCTTCTCAGAAGCCCTGATATGAATTTTAATCCTGTTGCATTGCTTTAGAGAGTCAATAGATTTCAGGCTGCAGGTAGATTGTAGCTTGACCCAGTAGCAGGTAACTGAGACAATGTGACTGTGGTCTGTTCAGGTGGTGAACAGAAGCCTCTGTGTCCCTGGTGGCTTGTAAGATTCTCGGGCAATTGCCTTGGAAATAGAGAAGGAGCTAAGCAATGGAGGTGGTGACAGGCACCTCACTGGTCAGATTGCACCACATTTAAACACTTACCTGTGTACCAGGACTGATAGCACTTTGATGGACTCGGTGGAAGCATGAGACTTACAGACCTGTGTCTCAATAGGTTTTTTGAAAGAACATTTGTAGGAATCTCCTCTTGGGTAGGTTCTGTTGCTTTGGAAGTTGTTGAAGGGATATCCTTGGAATGTTTGGACTTTCTTGGCAGCCTCCTTGGCAAGGTCAAAGGAAAGTCTAGGAACAGTTCTTGCATCCACAGCCTTAGGAGAAATATCTTGGTGATAGATCCCCTAAATTAGAGACCAAGGTGTCATGGGACCTTGCTGTTCGACTTTTGGGCATGATCTTCTGGAAAGACAAGTTGCTAATGTGCATAGGAAGGAGGTTGCAACTGGGCACATGTTGTTTTGCAAATCCACCCTAGACCCATGCTCACGGGAAATGTCAAGGAGAAAATGAGTTCTTGGATGCAGAGTGAATTTGATACACTAAGATGATTCCATTCACGTGGTATCCTGGCCTGGGATAGTTCAGCTCAATGGGATTTTTGAGCTTCAATGTGGGAAGCTGTACAGGATGGTGTGAGAAGTTTTCCCATAAAGAGATCAATGCAGGGTGGATGGCCAAAAGCAATCTCTTGAGATAGGAGGAAGTCTTCACAATGGACTAATTGAGCACTGGACAGGTGGACAGAAATAGGTACTAGCTTCCATGGGCAAGGAAAAGTCAAGGGGTAAAAGACTGAGAGAGGGGGAGAGAGAGAGAGGGAGGGAGAGAGAGAGAGAGAGAGAGAGAGAGAGAGAGAGAGAGAGAGAGAGAGAGAGAGAGAGAGAGAGAGAGAGAGAGAGAGAGAGAGAAGTGTTATCTTCTGGGACAAATTAAACTTGCTACCCAGGTGCTGGAATTTTGAAGCCTGAGAGGAGTTTGAATTTGCCTCATGCCAAGACCCAGATGTATTGATCAGAGAAGGACTGGAGCCATGATGGAAGGATCAAAATTAGTTGGCTTAGATATCCAAAGAGGCCCAATGTTGCTGGAGAACTTATTCTGAGCTGCATCCTCATTGTTCCTCAGCATAGCCAAGTGGACCAGTGATTGGCCTTGTTATTAGGTGTTTCGGACTGGATGCTTGGAGAGATGCTCTCATACCCTTGAGAACATAATCAGGACACTGGTGGAGGTAGTTGATGGCCTGGACTTTAGGGAAAGTGTTGAGTAGCTGTATTTCAGCTCACATATCATCCTTAAGTCCTTAGAGTGAGCTGAGGACCCAGAAAGCACTGAGAGCCAAGGGCATGACATCTTCACTTCCAAGGCCTGAGAGTAAAAGCAAGGGAGATCTGGAAGGGCAGTGTGAAGAGGTTGGTAAGAGCAGGAGTGTTGAGGGTGCCTGTGAGCTATGACAAGCCCATAGTACATGGTAAGCCCATAATCCATCTGGTTTTGCATGGGTCCCACTGTAATGGTAGCATGTTCTCTGTGCTGTCTTCACAGGGTTGCATTCCCTTTCCAGCATGGTCCATGGGTAACATACAGAGGAAATGGCCCCACAACTTTGGCTGAGTGTTGATGTCTTCCAACTGATTCTCCAACAAAGGGTTGTGGTGTGGCTGACTTGCCCTAGGTCACCTGAGTTAAAAGGTAAGGAACATGGGAATTGCTGCATGTATTCTAGGTGTCCTGGTCTTGGAGGAGCAGGGAACTGCTGCCATATGTACGTCCAGTCCCTTCGGGATATGGAGCATGCTTAGGGCCTCTGGTTTCTGCCAGGTTTGGAGCTTCGGCCCATTGTCCCCTTGCAGTGTATGGGCAATGTCTTGCAGTCCCTTGCTCTCCCCAAAGCCAGAGCATTCCAGAGTACCGGAACCACTTTGTGCAATGCACTCCAATGTGCTTGGATCTATGATGATTCCCAGTCAAACATTCCTTGGAAAGCTGAACAAAATGAGTGAAAATTCTGTACCGCCACTCTCATCGGAACTGAGGTCCAGCATCTTGGGTCTCCCAGGTGCTATGGGCGTCAGGCACAGGCTGCCCATCCACTCCATTGTTCTTGACTTCTTCGGGCTCTAGCCAGAGTCTGAAGAGACAGGTGTGTGCTTGCCCTACTCTGCCAAAAAGCATGGCGTAGGACACAGCAGCTCCTAAAGCTCAGGTGGCCTGCTCACTTTGCTGTTGAGGAGATGCTTGGCAGATACTCAGTAGGGAGTCGTGCTAGGTCCAAGGATAGGGCCCAAGCCATTGTGGAAAGTAGACTGTGAGGCAAAAGTAGCAGTGGCAGTGGCACCAAAGTTTGGTTCTTCACATGGTAATATCTGGTAGTGGATTCAGGCTTCTCAGAAGCCCTGATATGAATTTAAACCCTGTTGCATTGCTTTAGAGAGTCAATAGATTTCAGGCTGCAGGTAGATTGTAGCTTGACCCAGTAGCAGGTAACTGAGACAATGTGACTGTGGTTTGTTCAGGTGGTGAACAGAAGCCTCTGTGTCCCTGGTGGCTTGTAAGATTCTCGGGCAATTGCCTTGGAAATAGAGAAGGAGCTAAGCAATGGAGGTGGTGACAGGCACCTCACTGGTCAGATTGCACCACATTTAAACACTTACCTGTGTACCAGGACTGATAGCACTTTGATGGACTCGGTGGAAGCATGAGACTTACAGACCTGTGTCTCAATAGGTTTTTTGAAAGAACATTTGTAGGAATCTCCTCTTGGGTAGGTTCTGTTCCTTTGGAAGTTGTTGAAGGGATATCCTTGGGATGTTTAGACTTTCTTGGCAGCCTCCTTGGCAAGGTCAAAGGGAAAATCTAGGAACAGTTCTTAAATCCACAGCCTTAGGAGAAACATCTTGGTGAGAGACCCTCTAAATTAGAGACCAAGGTGTCATGGGACCGTTCTTTTCAACTTTTGGGCATGTTCTTCTGGAAAGACGAGTTGCTAATGTGCATAGGAAGTAGGTTTCAATGGGGCACATTGTGTTTTGCAAATCCACCCTAGACCCATGCTCACGGGAAATGTCAAGGAGAAAATGAGTTCTTGGATGCAGAGTGAATTTGATACACTAAGATGATTCCATTCACGTGGTATCCTGGCCTGGGATAGTTCAGCACAATGGGATTTTTGAGCTTCAGTGTGTGAAGCTGTACAGGATTTTGTGAGAAGTTTTCCCAGGAAGAGATCAATGCAGGGTTGATGGCCAAAAGCAATCTCTTGAGATAGGAGGAAGTCTTCACAACAGACTAAATGAGCACTGGACAGGTGGACAGAAATAGGTACTAGCTTCCATGGGCAAGGAAAAGTCAAGGGGTAAAAGACTGAGAGAGGGAGAGAGAGAGAGAGAGAGAGAGAGAGAGAGAGAGAGAGAGAGAGAGAGAGAGAGAGAGAGAGAGAGAGAGAAGTGTTATCTTCTGGGCCCAATTAAGCTTGCTACCCAGAAGCTGGAATTTTGAAGCCTCAGAGGAGTTTGACTTTGCCTCATGCAAAGACCCAGATGTATTGATCTGAGAAGGACTGGAGCCATGATGAAAGGATCAAAATTACTTGGCTTAGATATGAGGCCCAATTTTGCTGGAGAACTTATTCAGAGCTGCATCCTCATTGTTCCTCAGCATAGCCAAGTGGTCCAGTGATTGGCCTTGTTATTAGCTATTTCGGACTGGATGCTTGGAGAGATGCTCTCATTCCCTTGAGAACATAATCAGGACACTGGTGGAGGTAGTTTATGGCCTGGACTTTAGGGAAAGTGTTGAGTAGATGTATTTCAGCTCACATATCATCCTTAAGTCCTTAGAGTGAGCTGAGGACCCAGCAAGCACTGAGAGCCAAGGGCATGGCATGTTCACATCCAAGGCCTGAGAGTAAAAGCAAGGGAGATCTGGAAGGGCAGTGTGAACAGGTTAGTAAGAGCAGGAGTGTTGAGGGTGCCTGTGAGCTATGACAAGCCCATAGTACATGTTAAGCCCATAATCCATCTGGTTTTGCATGGGTCCCACTGTAATGGTAGCATGTTCTCGGTGCTGTCTTCACAGGGTTGCATTCCCTTTCCAGCATGGTCCATGGGCAACATACAGAGGAAATGGCCCCACAACTTTGGCTGAGTGTTGATGTCTTCCAACTGAGTCTCCAGCGAACTGTTGTGGTGTGGCTGACTTGCCCTAGGTCACCTGAGTTAAAAGGTAAGGAAAATGGCAATTGCTGCATGTATTCTAGGTGTCCTGGTCTTGGAGGAGCAGGGAACTGCTGCCATCTGTACGTCCAGTCCCTTCGGGATATGGAGCATGCTTAGGGCCTCTGGTTTCTCCCAGGTTTGGAGCTTCGGCCCATTGTCCCCTGGCAGTGTATGGGCAATGTCTTGCAGTCCCTTGCTCTCCCCAAAGCCAGAACATTCCAGAGTACCGGAACCACTTTGTGCAATGCACTCCAATGTGCTTGGATCTATGATGATTCCCAGTCAAACATTCCTTGGAAAGCTGAACAAAATGAGTGAAAATTCTGTACCGCCACTCTCATCGGAACTGAGGTCCAGCATCTTGGGTCTCCCAGGTGCTATGGGCGTCAGGCACAGGCTGCCCATCCACTCCATTGTTCTTGACTTCTTCGGGCTCTAGCCAGAGTCTGCAGAGACAGGTGTGTGCTTGCCTTTCTCTGCCAAAAAGCGTGGCGTATCACACCGCAGCTCCTAAAGCTCAGGTGGCATGCTCATTTTGCTGTTGAGGAGATGCTTGGCAGATACTCAGTAGGGAGTCGTGCTAGGTCCAAGGATAGGGCCAAAGCCATTGTGGAAAGTAGACTGTGAGGCAAAAGTAGCAGTGGCAGTGGCACCAAAGTTTGGTTCTTCACATGGTAATATCTGGTAGTGGATTCAGGCTTCTCAGAAGCCCTGATATGAAATTTAACCCTGTTGCATTGCTTTAGAGAGTCAATAGATTTCAGGATGCAGGTAGATTGTAGTTTGACCCAGTAGCAGGTAACTGAGACAATGTGACTGTGGTCTGTTCAGGTGGTGAACAGAAGCCTCTGTGTCCCTGGTGGCTTGTAAGATTCTCGGGCATTTGCCTTGGAAATAGAGAAGGAGCTAAGCAATGGAGGTGGTGACAGGCACCTCACTGGTCAGATTGCACCACATTTAAACACTTACCTGTGTACCAGGACTGATAGCACTTTGATGGACTCAGTGGAAGCATGAGACTTACAGACCTGTGTCTCAATAGGTTTTTTGAAAGAACATTTGTAGGAATCTCCTCTTGGGTAGGTTCTGTTGCTTTGGAAGTTGTTGAAGGGATATCCTTGGAATGTTTGGACTTTCTTGGCAGCCTCCTTGGCAAGGTCAAAGGAAAGTCTAGGAACAGTTCTTGCATCCACAGCCTTAGGAGAAATATCTTGGTGATAGATCCCCTAAATTAGAGACCAAGGTGTCATGGGACCTTGCTGTTCGACTTTTGGGCATGATCTTCTGGAAAGACAAGTTGCTAATGTGCATAGGAAGGAGGTTGCAACTGGGCACATGTTGTTTTGCAAATCCACCCTAGACCCATGCTCACGGGAAATGTCAAGGAGAAAATGAGTTCTTGGATGCAGAGTGAATTTGATACACTAAGATGATTCCATTCACGTGGTATCCTGGCCTGGGATAGTTCAGCTCAATGGGATTTTTGAGCTTCAATGTGGGAAGCTGTACAGGATGGTGTGAGAAGTTTTCCCATAAAGAGATCAATGCAGGGTGGATGGCCAAAAGCAATCTCTTGAGATAGGAGGAAGTCTTCACAATGGACTAATTGAGCACTGGACAGGTGGACAGAAATAGGTACTAGCTTCCATGGGCAAGGAAAAGTCAAGGGGTAAAAGACTGAGAGAGGGGGAGAGAGAGAGAGGGAGGGAGAGAGAGAGAGAGAGAGAGAGAGAGAGAGAGAGAGAGAGAGAGAGAGAGAGAGAGAGAGAGAGAGAGAGAGAGAGAGAGAGAGAAGTGTTATCTTCTGGGACAAATTAAACTTGCTACCCAGGTGCTGGAATTTTGAAGCCTGAGAGGAGTTTGAATTTGCCTCATGCCAAGACCCAGATGTATTGATCAGAGAAGGACTGGAGCCATGATGGAAGGATCAAAATTAGTTGGCTTAGATATCCAAAGAGGCCCAATGTTGCTGGAGAACTTATTCTGAGCTGCATCCTCATTGTTCCTCAGCATAGCCAAGTGGACCAGTGATTGGCCTTGTTATTAGGTGTTTCGGACTGGATGCTTGGAGAGATGCTCTCATACCCTTGAGAACATAATCAGGACACTGGTGGAGGTAGTTGATGGCCTGGACTTTAGGGAAAGTGTTGAGTAGCTGTATTTCAGCTCACATATCATCCTTAAGTCCTTAGAGTGAGCTGAGGACCCAGAAAGCACTGAGAGCCAAGGGCATGACATCTTCACTTCCAAGGCCTGAGAGTAAAAGCAAGGGAGATCTGGAAGGGCAGTGTGAAGAGGTTGGTAAGAGCAGGAGTGTTGAGGGTGCCTGTGAGCTATGACAAGCCCATAGTACATGGTAAGCCCATAATCCATCTGGTTTTGCATGGGTCCCACTGTAATGGTAGCATGTTCTCTGTGCTGTCTTCACAGGGTTGCATTCCCTTTCCAGCATGGTCCATGGGTAACATACAGAGGAAATGGCCCCACAACTTTGGCTGAGTGTTGATGTCTTCCAACTGAGTCTCCAACAAAGGGTTGTGGTGTGGCTGACTTGCCCTAGGTCACCTGAGTTAAAAGGTAAGGAACATGGGAATTGCTGCATGTATTCTAGGTGTCCTGGTCTTGGAGGAGCAGGGAACTGCTGCCATATGTACGTCCAGTCCCTTCGGGATATGGAGCATGCTTAGGGCCTCTGGTTTCTGCCAGGTTTGGAGCTTCGGCCCATTGTCCCCTTGCAGTGTATGGGCAATGTCTTGCAGTCCCTTGCTCTCCCCAAAGCCAGAGCATTCCAGAGTACCGGAACCACTTTGTGCAATGCACTCCAATGTGCTTGGATCTATGATGATTCCCAGTCAAACATTCCTTGGAAAGCTGAACAAAATGAGTGAAAATTCTGTACCGCCACTCTCATCGGAACTGAGGTCCAGCATCTTGGGTCTCCCAGGTGCTATGGGCGTCAGGCACAGGCTGCCCATCCACTCCATTGTTCTTGACTTCTTCGGGCTCTAGCCAGAGTCTGAAGAGACAGGTGTGTGCTTGCCCTACTCTGCCAAAAAGCATGGCGTAGGACACAGCAGCTCCTAAAGCTCAGGTGGCCTGCTCACTTTGCTGTTGAGGAGATGCTTGGCAGATACTCAGTAGGGAGTCGTGCTAGGTCCAAGGATAGGGCCCAAGCCATTGTGGAAAGTAGACTGTGAGGCAAAAGTAGCAGTGGCAGTGGCACCAAAGTTTGGTTCTTCACATGGTAATATCTGGTAGTGGATTCAGGCTTCTCAGAAGCCCTGATATGAATTTAAACCCTGTTGCATTGCTTTAGAGAGTCAATAGATTTCAGGCTGCAGGTAGATTGTAGCTTGACCCAGTAGCAGGTAACTGAGACAATGTGACTGTGGTTTGTTCAGGTGGTGAACAGAAGCCTCTGTGTCCCTGGTGGCTTGTAAGATTCTCGGGCAATTGCCTTGGAAATAGAGAAGGAGCTAAGCAATGGAGGTGGTGACAGGCACCTCACTGGTCAGATTGCACCACATTTAAACACTTACCTGTGTACCAGGACTGATAGCACTTTGATGGACTCGGTGGAAGCATGAGACTTACAGACCTGTGTCTCAATAGGTTTTTTGAAAGAACATTTGTAGGAATCTCCTCTTGGGTAGGTTCTGTTCCTTTGGAAGTTGTTGAAGGGATATCCTTGGGATGTTTAGACTTTCTTGGCAGCCTCCTTGGCAAGGTCAAAGGGAAAATCTAGGAACAGTTCTTAAATCCACAGCCTTAGGAGAAACATCTTGGTGAGAGACCCTCTAAATTAGAGACCAAGGTGTCATGGGACCGTTCTTTTCAACTTTTGGGCATGTTCTTCTGGAAAGACGAGTTGCTAATGTGCATAGGAAGTAGGTTTCAATGGGGCACATTGTGTTTTGCAAATCCACCCTAGACCCATGCTCACGGGAAATGTCAAGGAGAAAATGAGTTCTTGGATGCAGAGTGAATTTGATACACTAAGATGATTCCATTCACGTGGTATCCTGGCCTGGGATAGTTCAGCACAATGGGATTTTTGAGCTTCAGTGTGTGAAGCTGTACAGGATTTTGTGAGAAGTTTTCCCAGGAAGAGATCAATGCAGGGTTGATGGCCAAAAGCAATCTCTTGAGATAGGAGGAAGTCTTCACAACAGACTAAATGAGCACTGGACAGGTGGACAGAAATAGGTACTAGCTTCCATGGGCAAGGAAAAGTCAAGGGGTAAAAGACTGAGAGAGGGAGAGAGAGAGAGAGAGAGAGAGAGAGAGAGAGAGAGAGAGAGAGAGAGAGAGAGAGAGAGAGAGAGAGAGAGAGAGAGAGAGAAGTGTTATCTTCTGGGCCCAATTAAGCTTGCTACCCAGGAGCTGGAATTTTGAAGCCTCAGAGGAGTTTGACTTTGCCTCATGCAAAGACCCAGATGTATTGATCTGAGAAGGACTGGAGCCATGATGAAAGGATCAAAATTACTTGGCTTAGATATGAGGCCCAATTTTGCTGGAGAACTTATTCAGAGCTGCATCCTCATTGTTCCTCAGCATAGCCAAGTGGTCCAGTGATTGGCCTTGTTATTAGCTATTTCGGACTGGATGCTTGGAGAGATGCTCTCATTCCCTTGAGAACATAATCAGGACACTGGTGGAGGTAGTTTATGGCCTGGACTTTAGGGAAAGTGTTGAGTAGATGTATTTCAGCTCACATATCATCCTTAAGTCCTTAGAGTGAGCTGAGGACCCAGCAAGCACTGAGAGCCAAGGGCATGGCATGTTCACATCCAAGGCCTGAGAGTAAAAGCAAGGGAGATCTGGAAGGGCAGTGTGAACAGGTTAGTAAGAGCAGGAGTGTTGAGGGTGCCTGTGAGCTATGACAAGCCCATAGTACATGTTAAGCCCATAATCCATCTGGTTTTGCATGGGTCCCACTGTAATGGTAGCATGTTCTCGGTGCTGTCTTCACAGGGTTGCATTCCCTTTCCAGCATGGTCCATGGGCAACATACAGAGGAAATGGCCCCACAACTTTGGCTGAGTGTTGATGTCTTCCAACTGAGTCTCCAGCGAACTGTTGTGGTGTGGCTGACTTGCCCTAGGTCACCTGAGTTAAAAGGTAAGGAAAATGGCAATTGCTGCATGTATTCTAGGTGTCCTGGTCTTGGAGGAGCAGGGAACTGCTGCCATCTGTACGTCCAGTCCCTTCGGGATATGGAGCATGCTTAGGGCCTCTGGTTTCTCCCAGGTTTGGAGCTTCGGCCCATTGTCCCCTGGCAGTGTATGGGCAATGTCTTGCAGTCCCTTGCTCTCCCCAAAGCCAGAACATTCCAGAGTACCGGAACCACTTTGTGCAATGCACTCCAATGTGCTTGGATCTATGATGATTCCCAGTCAAACATTCCTTGGAAAGCTGAACAAAATGAGTGAAAATTCTGTACCGCCACTCTCATCGGAACTGAGGTCCAGCATCTTGGGTCTCCCAGGTGCTATGGGCGTCAGGCACAGGCTGCCCATCCACTCCATTGTTCTTGACTTCTTCGGGCTCTAGCCAGAGTCTGCAGAGACAGGTGTGTGCTTGCCCTTCTCTGCCAAAAAGCGTGGCGTATCACACCGCAGCTCCTAAAGCTCAGGTGGCATGCTCATTTTGCTGTTGAGGAGATGCTTGGCAGATACTCAGTAGGGAGTCGTGCTAGGTCCAAGGATAGGGCCAAAGCCATTGTGGAAAGTAGACTGTGAGGCAAAAGTAGCAGTGGCAGTGGCACCAAAGTTTGGTTCTTCACATGGTAATATCTGGTAGTGGATTCAGGCTTCTCAGAAGCCCTGATATGAAATTTAACCCTGTTGCATTGCTTTAGAGAGTCAATAGATTTCAGGATGCAGGTAGATTGTAGTTTGACCCAGTAGCAGGTAACTGAGACAATGTGACTGTGGTCTGTTCAGGTGGTGAACAGAAGCCTCTGTGTCCCTGGTGGCTTGTAAGATTCTCGGGCATTTGCCTTGGAAATAGAGAAGGAGCTAAGCAATGGAGGTGGTGACAGGCACCTCACTGGTCAGATTGCACCACATTTAAACACTTACCTGTGTACCAGGACTGATAGCACTTTGATGGACTCAGTGGAAGCATGAGACTTACAGACCTGTGTCTCAATAGGTTTTTTGAAAGAACATTTGTAGGAATCTCCTCTTGGGTAGGTTCTGTTGCTTTGGAAGTTGTTGAAGGGATATCCTTGGAATGTTTGGACTTTCTTGGCAGCCTCCTTGGCAAGGTCAAAGGAAAGTCTAGGAACAGTTCTTGCATCCACAGCCTTAGGAGAAATATCTTGGTGATAGATCCCCTAAATTAGAGACCAAGGTGTCATGGGACCTTGCTGTTCGACTTTTGGGCATGATCTTCTGGAAAGACAAGTTGCTAATGTGCATAGGAAGGAGGTTGCAACTGGGCACATGTTGTTTTGCAAATCCACCCTAGACCCATGCTCACGGGAAATGTCAAGGAGAAAATGAGTTCTTGGATGCAGAGTGAATTTGATACACTAAGATGATTCCATTCACGTGGTATCCTGGCCTGGGATAGTTCAGCTCAATGGGATTTTTGAGCTTCAATGTGGGAAGCTGTACAGGATGGTGTGAGAAGTTTTGCCATAAAGAGATCAATGCAGGGTGGATGGCCAAAAGCAATCTCTTGAGATAGGAGGAAGTCTTCACAATGGACTAATTGAGCACTGGACAGGTGGACAGAAATAGGTACTAGCTTCCATGGGCAAGGAAAAGTCAAGGGGTAAAAGACTGAGAGAGGGGGAGAGAGAGAGAGGGAGGGAGAGAGAGAGAGAGAGAGAGAGAGAGAGAGAGAGAGAGAGAGAGAGAGAGAGAGAGAGAGAGAGAGAGAGAGAGAGAGAGAGAGAGAGAAGTGTTATCTTCTGGGACAAATTAAACTTGCTACCCAGGTGCTGGAATTTTGAAGCCTGAGAGGAGTTTGAATTTGCCTCATGCCAAGACCCAGATGTATTGATCAGAGAAGGACTGGAGCCATGATGGAAGGATCAAAATTAGTTGGCTTAGATATCCAAAGAGGCCCAATGTTGCTGGAGAACTTATTCTGAGCTGCATCCTCATTGTTCCTCAGCATAGCCAAGTGGACCAGTGATTGGCCTTGTTATTAGGTGTTTCGGACTGGATGCTTGGAGAGATGCTCTCATACCCTTGAGAACATAATCAGGACACTGGTGGAGGTAGTTGATGGCCTGGACTTTAGGGAAAGTGTTGAGTAGCTGTATTTCAGCTCACATATCATCCTTAAGTCCTTAGAGTGAGCTGAGGACCCAGAAAGCACTGAGAGCCAAGGGCATGACATCTTCACTTCCAAGGCCTGAGAGTAAAAGCAAGGGAGATCTGGAAGGGCAGTGTGAAGAGGTTGGTAAGAGCAGGAGTGTTGAGGGTGCCTGTGAGCTATGACAAGCCCATAGTACATGGTAAGCCCATAATCCATCTGGTTTTGCATGGGTCCCACTGTAATGGTAGCATGTTCTCGGTGCTGTCTTCACAGGGTTGCATTCCCTTTCCAGCATGGTCCATGGGTAACATACAGAGGAAATGGCCCCACAACTTTGGCTGAGTGTTGATGTCTTCCAACTGAGTCTCCAGCAAAGGGTTGTGGTGTGGCTGACTTGCCCTAGGTCACCTGAGTTAAAAGGTAAGGAACATGGGAATTGCTGCATGTATTCTAGGTGTCCTGGTCTTGGAGGAGCAGGGAACTGCTGCCATCTGTACGTCCAGTCCCTTCGGGATATGGAGCATGCTTAGGGCCTCTGGTTTCTGCCAGGTTTGGAGCTTCGGCCCATTGTCCCCTTGCAGTGTATGGGCAATGTCTTGCAGTCCCTTGCTCTCCCCAAAGCCAGAGCATTCCAGAGTACCGGAACCACTTTGTGCAATGCACTCCAATGTGCTTGGATCTATGATGATTCCCAGTCAAACATTCCTTGGAAAGCTGAACAAAATGAGTGAAAATTCTGTACCGCCACTCTCATCGGAACTGAGGTCCAGCATCTTGGGTCTCCCAGGTGCTATGGGCGTCAGGCACAGGCTGCCCATCCACTCCATTGTTCTTGACTTCTTCGGGCTCTAGCCAGAGTCTGAAGAGACAGGTGTGTGCTTGCCCTACTCTGCCAAAAAGCATGGCGTAGGACACAGCAGCTCCTAAAGCTCAGGTGGCCTGCTCACTTTGCTGTTGAGGAGATGCTTGGCAGATACTCAGTAGGGAGTCGTGCTAGGTCCAAGGATAGGGCCCAAGCCATTGTGGAAAGTAGACTGTGAGGCAAAAGTAGCAGTGGCAGTGGCACCAAAGTTTGGTTCTTCACATGGTAATATCTGGTAGTGGATTCAGGCTTCTCAGAAGCCCTGATATGAATTTAAACCCTGTTGCATTGCTTTAGAGAGTCAATAGATTTCAGGCTGCAGGTAGATTGTAGCTTGACCCAGTAGCAGGTAACTGAGACAATGTGACTGTGGTTTGTTCAGGTGGTGAACAGAAGCCTCTGTGTCCCTGGTGGCTTGTAAGATTCTCGGGCAATTGCCTTGGAAATAGAGAAGGAGCTAAGCAATGGAGGTGGTGACAGGCACCTCACTGGTCAGATTGCACCACATTTAAACACTTACCTGTGTACCAGGACTGATAGCACTTTGATGGACTCGGTGGAAGCATGAGACTTACAGACCTGTGTCTCAATAGGTTTTTTGAAAGAACATTTGTAGGAATCTCCTCTTGGGTAGGTTCTGTTCCTTTGGAAGTTGTTGAAGGGATATCCTTGGGATGTTTAGACTTTCTTGGCAGCCTCCTTGGCAAGGTCAAAGGGAAAATCTAGGAACAGTTCTTAAATCCACAGCCTTAGGAGAAACATCTTGGTGAGAGACCCTCTAAATTAGAGACCAAGGTGTCATGGGACCGTTCTTTTCAACTTTTGGGCATGTTCTTCTGGAAAGACGAGTTGCTAATGTGCATAGGAAGTAGGTTTCAATGGGGCACATTGTGTTTTGCAAATCCACCCTAGACCCATGCTCACGGGAAATGTCAAGGAGAAAATGAGTTCTTGGATGCAGAGTGAATTTGATACACTAAGATGATTCCATTCACGTGGTATCCTGGCCTGGGATAGTTCAGCACAATGGGATTTTTGAGCTTCAGTGTGTGAAGCTGTACAGGATTTTGTGAGAAGTTTTCCCAGGAAGAGATCAATGCAGGGTTGATGGCCAAAAGCAATCTCTTGAGATAGGAGGAAGTCTTCACAACAGACTAAATGAGCACTGGACAGGTGGACAGAAATAGGTACTAGCTTCCATGGGCAAGGAAAAGTCAAGGGGTAAAAGACTGAGAGAGGGAGAGAGAGAGAGAGAGAGAGAGAGAGAGAGAGAGAGAGAGAGAGAGAGAGAGAGAGAGAGAGAGAGAGAGAGAGAGAGAGAAGTGTTATCTTCTGGGCCCAATTAAGCTTGCTACCCAGGAGCTGGAATTTTGAAGCCTCAGAGGAGTTTGACTTTGCCTCATGCAAAGACCCAGATGTATTGATCTGAGAAGGACTGAAGCCATGATGAAAGGATCAAAATTACTTGGCTTAGATATGAGGCCCAATTTTGCTGGAGAACTTATTCAGAGCTGCATCCTCATTGTTCCTCAGCATAGCCAAGTGGTCCAGTGATTGGCCTTGTTATTAGCTATTTCGGACTGGATGCTTGGAGAGATGCTCTCATTCCCTTGAGAACATAATCAGGACACTGGTGGAGGTAGTTTATGGCCTGGACTTTAGGGAAAGTGTTGAGTAGATGTATTTCAGCTCACATATCATCCTTAAGTCCTTAGAGTGAGCTGAGGACCCAGCAAGCACTGAGAGCCAAGGGCATGGCATGTTCACATCCAAGGCCTGAGAGTAAAAGCAAGGGAGATCTGGAAGGGCAGTGTGAACAGGTTAGTAAGAGCAGGAGTGTTGAGGGTGCCTGTGAGCTATGACAAGCCCATAGTACATGTTAAGCCCATAATCCATCTGGTTTTGCATGGGTCCCACTGTAATGGTAGCATGTTCTCGGTGCTGTCTTCACAGGGTTGCATTCCCTTTCCAGCATGGTCCATGGGCAACATACAGAGGAAATGGCCCCACAACTTTGGCTGAGTGTTGATGTCTTCCAACTGAGTCTCCAGCGAACTGTTGTGGTGTGGCTGACTTGCCCTAGGTCACCTGAGTTAAAAGGTAAGGAAAATGGCAATTGCTGCATGTATTCTAGGTGTCCTGGTCTTGGAGGAGCAGGGAACTGCTGCCATCTGTACGTCCAGTCCCTTCGGGATATGGAGCATGCTTAGGGCCTCTGGTTTCTCCCAGGTTTGGAGCTTCGGCCCATTGTCCCCTGGCAGTGTATGGGCAATGTCTTGCAGTCCCTTGCTCTCCCCAAAGCCAGAACATTCCAGAGTACCGGAACCACTTTGTGCAATGCACTCCAATGTGCTTGGATCTATGATGATTCCCAGTCAAACATTCCTTGGAAAGCTGAACAAAATGAGTGAAAATTCTGTACCGCCACTCTCATCGGAACTGAGGTCCAGCATCTTGGGTCTCCCAGGTGCTATGGGCGTCAGGCACAGGCTGCCCATCCACTCCATTGTTCTTGACTTCTTCGGGCTCTAGCCAGAGTCTGCAGAGACAGGTGTGTGCTTGCCCTTCTCTGCCAAAAAGCGTGGCGTATCACACCGCAGCTCCTAAAGCTCAGGTGGCATGCTCATTTTGCTGTTGAGGAGATGCTTGGCAGATACTCAGTAGGGAGTCGTGCTAGGTCCAAGGATAGGGCCAAAGCCATTGTGGAAAGTAGACTGTGAGGCAAAAGTAGCAGTGGCAGTGGCACCAAAGTTTGGTTCTTCACATGGTAATATCTGGTAGTGGATTCAGGCTTCTCAGAAGCCCTGATATGAATTTTAACCCTGTTGCATTGCTTTAGAGAGTCAATAGATTTCAGGATGCAGGTAGATTGTAGTTTGACCCAGTAGCAGGTAACTGAGACAATGTGACTGTGGTCTGTTCAGGTGGTGAACAGAAGCCTCTGTGTCCCTGGTGGCTTGTAAGATTCTCGGGCATTTGCCTTGGAAATAGAGAAGGAGCTAAGCAATGGAGGTGGTGACAGGCACCTCACTGGTCAGATTGCACCACATTTAAACACTTACCTGTGTACCAGGACTGATAGCACTTTGATGGACTCAGTGGAAGCATGAGACTTACAGACCTGTGTCTCAATAGGTTTTTTGAAAGAACATTTGTAGGAATCTCCTCTTGGGTAGGTTCTGTTGCTTTGGAAGTTGTTGAAGGGATATCCTTGGAATGTTTGGACTTTCTTGGCAGCCTCCTTGGCAAGGTCAAAGGAAAGTCTAGGAACAGTTCTTGCATCCACAGCCTTAGGAGAAATATCTTGGTGATAGATCCCCTAAATTAGAGACCAAGGTGTCATGGGACCTTGCTGTTCGACTTTTGGGCATGATCTTCTGGAAAGACAAGTTGCTAATGTGCATAGGAAGGAGGTTGCAACTGGGCACATGTTGTTTTGCAAATCCACCCTAGACCCATGCTCACGGGAAATGTCAAGGAGAAAATGAGTTCTTGGATGCAGAGTGAATTTGATACACTAAGATGATTCCATTCACGTGGTATCCTGGCCTGGGATAGTTCAGCTCAATGGGATTTTTGAGCTTCAATGTGGGAAGCTGTACAGGATGGTGTGAGAAGTTTTGCCATAAAGAGATCAATGCAGGGTGGATGGCCAAAAGCAATCTCTTGAGATAGGAGGAAGTCTTCACAACGGACTAATTGAGCACTGGACAGGTGGACAGAAATAGGTACTAGCTTCCATGGGCAAGGAAAAGTCAAGGGGTAAAAGACTGAGAGAGGGGGAGAGAGAGAGAGGGAGGGAGAGAGAGAGAGAGAGAGAGAGAGAGAGAGAGAGAGAGAGAGAGAGAGAGAGAGAGAGAGAGAGAGAGAGAGAGAGAGAGAGAGAGAGAAGTGTTATCTTCTGGGCCAAATTAAACTTGCTACCCAGGTGCTGGAATTTTGAAGCCTGAGAGGAGTTTGAATTTGCCTCATGCCAAGACCCAGATGTATTGATCAGAGAAGGACTGGAGCCATGATGGAAGGATCAAAATTAGTTGGCTTAGATATCCAAAGAGGCCCAATGTTGCTGGAGAACTTATTCTGAGCTGCATCCTCATTGTTCCTCAGCATAGCCAAGTGGACCAGTGATTGGCCTTGTTATTAGGTGTTTCGGACTGGATGCTTGGAGAGATGCTCTCATACCCTTGAGAACATAATCAGGACACTGGTGGAGGTAGTTGATGGCCTGGACTTTAGGGAAAGTGTTGAGTAGCTGTATTTCAGCTCACATATCATCCTTAAGTCCTTAGAGTGAGCTGAGGACCCAGAAAGCACTGAGAGCCAAGGGCATGACATCTTCACTTCCAAGGCCTGAGAGTAAAAGCAAGGGAGATCTGGAAGGGCAGTGTGAAGAGGTTGGTAAGAACAGGAGTGTTGAGGGTGCCTGTGAGCTATGACAAGCCCATAGTACATGGTAAGCCCATAATCCATCTGGTTTTGCATGGGTCCCACTGTAATGGTAGCATGTTCTCTGTGCTGTCTTCACAGGGTTGCATTCCCTTTCCAGCATGGTCCATGGGCAACATACAGAGGAAATGGCCCCACAACTTTGGCTGAGTGTTGATGTCTTCCAACTGAGTCTCCAGCGAACTGTTGTGGTGTGGCTGACTTGCCCTAGGTCACCTGAGTTAAAAGGTAAGGAACATGGGAATTGCTGCATGTATTCTAGGTGTCCTGGTCTTGGAGGAGCAGGGAACTGCTGCCATCTGTACGTCCAGTCCCTTCGGGATATGGAGCATGCTTAGGGCCTCTGGTTTCTGCCAGGTTTGGAGCTTCGGCCCATTGTCCCCTTGCAGTGTATGGGCAATGTCTTGCAGTCCCTTGCTCTCCCCAAAGCCAGAGCATTCCAGAGTACCGGAACCACTTTGTGCAATGCACTCCAATGTGCTTGGATCTATGATGATTCCCAGTCAAACATTCCTTGGAAAGCTGAACAAAATGAGTGAAAATTCTGTACCGCCACTCTCATCGGAACTGAGGTCTAGCATCTTGGGTCTCCCAGGTGCTATGGGCGTCAGGCACAGGCTGCCCATCCACTCCATTGTTCTTGTGTTCTTCGGGCTCTAGCCAGAGTCTGCAGAGACAGGTGTGTGCTTGCCCTTCTCTGCCAAAAAGCGTGGCGTATCACACCGCAGCTCCTAA
The DNA here is from genome assembly GCF_978045245.1 of Mus caroli. Taxonomy (NCBI): domain Eukaryota; kingdom Metazoa; phylum Chordata; class Mammalia; order Rodentia; family Muridae; genus Mus; species Mus caroli. Next base: position 87,519,387 of record NW_028227263.1, read on the forward strand.
AGCTCAGGTGGCATGCTCATTTTGCTGTTGAGGAGATGCTTGGCAGATACTCAGTAGGGAGTCGTGCTAGGTCCAAGGATAGGGCCCAAGCCATTGTGGAAAGTAGACTGTGAGGCAAACGTAGCAGTGGCAGTGGCACCAAAGTTTGGTTCTTCACATGGTAATATCTGGTAGTGGATTCAGGCTTCTCAGAAGCCCTGATATGAATTTTAACCCTGTTGCATTGCTTTAGAGAGTCAATAGATTTCAGGCTGCAGGTAGATTGTAGCTTGACCCAATAGCAGGTAACTGAGACAATGTGACTATGGTCTGTTCAGGTGATGAACAGAAGCCTCTGTGTCCCTGGTGGCTTGTAAGATTCTCGGGCAATTGCCTTGGAAATAGAGAAGGAGCTAAGCAATGGAGGTGGTGACAGGCACCTCACTGGTCAGATTGCACCACATTTAAACACTTACCTGTGTACCAGGACTGATAGCACTTTGATGGACTCGGTGGAAGCATGAGACTTACAGACCTGTGTCTCAATAGGTTTTTTGAAAGAACATTTGTAGGAATCTCCTCTTGGGTAGGTTCTGTTTCTTTGGAAGTTGTTGAAGGGATATCCTTGGGATGTTTAGACTTTCTTGGCAGCCTCCTTGGCAAGGTCAAAGGGAAAATCTAGGAACAGTTCTTAAATCCACAGCCTTAGGAGAAACATCTTGGTGAGAGACCCTCTAAATTAGAGACCAAGTTGTCATGGGACCGTTCTTTTCAACTTTTGGGCATGTTCTTCTGGAAAGACGAGTTGCTAATGTGCATAGGAAGTAGGTTTCAATGGGGAACATTGTGTTTTGCAAATCCACCCTAGACCCATGCTCACGGGAAATGTCAAGGAGAAAATGAGTTCTTGGATGCAGAGTGAATTTGATACACTAAGATGATTCCATTCACGTGGTATCCTGGCCTGGGATAGTTCAGCACAATGGGATTTTTGAGCTTCAGTGTGTGAAGCTGTACAGGATTTTGTGAGAAGTTTTCCCAGGAAGAGATCAATGCAGGGTTAATAGCCAAAAGCAATCTCTTGAGATAGGAGGAAGTCTTCACAACAGACTAAATGAGCACTGGACAGGTGGACTGAAATAGGTACTAGCTTCCATGGGCAAGGAAAAGTCAGGGGTAAAAGACTGAGAGAGGGGGAGAGAGAGAGAGAGAGAAAGAGAGAGAGAGAGAGAGAGAGAGAGAGAGAGAGAGAGAGAGAGAGAGAGAGAGAGAGAGAGAGAGAGAGAGAGAGAAGTGTTATCTTCTGGGTCCAATTAAGCTTGCTACCCAGGAGCTGGAATTTTGAAGCCTCAGAGGAGTTTGACTTTGCCTCATGCAAAGACCCAGATGTATTGATCTGAGAAGGACTGGAGCCATGATGAAAGGATCAAAATTACTTGGCTTAGATATGAGGCCCAATTTTGCTGGAGAACTTATTCAGAGCTGCATCCTCATTGTTCCTCAGCATAGCCAAGTGGAACAGTGATTGGCCTTGTTATTAGCTGTTTCGGACTGGAGGCTTGGAGAGATGCTCTCATTTCCTTGAGAACATAATCAGGACACTGGTGGAGGTAGTTGATGGCCTGGACTTTAGGGAAAGTGTTGAGAAGCTGTATTTCAGCTCACATATCATCCTTAAGTCCTTAGAGTGAACTGAGGACCCAGCAAGCACTGAGAGCCAAGGGCATGGCATGTTCACATCCAAGGCCTGAGAGTAAAAGCAAGGGAGATCTGGAAGGGCAGTGTGAAGAGTTTGGTAAGAGCAGGAGTTTTGAGGGTTCCTGTGAGGTATGACAAGCCCATAGTACACGGTAAACCCATAATCCATCTGGTTTTGAATGAGTCCCAGTGTAATGGTAGTATGTTCTCTGTGCTGTCTTCACAGGGTTGCATTCCCTTTCCAGCATGGTCCATGGGCAACAAACAGAGGAAATGGCCCCACAACTTTGGCTGAGTGTTGATGTCTTCCAACTGAGTCTCCAGCGAACTGTTGTGGTGTGGCTGACTTGCCCTAGGTCACCTGAGTTAAAAGGTAAGGAAAATGGCAATTGCTGCATGTATTCTAGGTGTCCTGCTCTTGGAGGAGCAGGGAACTGCTGCCATCTGTACGTCCAGTCCCTTCGGGATATGGAGCATGCTTAGGGCCTCTGGTTTCTCCCAGGTTTGGAGCTTCGGCCCATTGTCCCCTGGCAGTGTATGGGCAATGTCTTGCAGTCCCTTGCTCTCCCCAAAGCCAGAGCATTCCAGAGTACCGGAACCACTTTGTGCAATGCACTCCAATGTGCTTGGATCTATGATGATTCCCAGTCAAACATTCCTTGGAAAGCTGAACAAAATGAGTGAAAATTCTGTACCGCCACTCTCATCGGAACTGAGGTCCAGCATCTTGGGTCTCCCAGGTGCTATGGGCGTCAGGCACAAGCTGCCCATCCACTCCATTGTTCTTGACTTCTTCGGGCTCTAGCCAGAGTCTGCAGAGACAGGTGTGTGCTTGCCCTACTCTGCCAAAAAGCATGGCGTAGGACACAGCAGCTCCTAAAGCTCAGGTGGCCTGCTCACTTTGCTGTTGAGGAGATGCTTGGCAGATACTCAGTAGGGAGTCGTGCTAGGTCCAAGGATAGGGCCCAAGCCATTGTGGAAAGTAGACTGTGAGGCAAAAGTAGCAGTGGCAGTGGCACCAAAGTTTGGTTCTTCACATGGTAATATCTGGTAGTGGATTCAGGCTTCTCAGAAGCCCTGATATGAATTTTAACCCTGTTGCATTGCTTTAGAGAGTCAATAGATTTCAGGCTGCAGGTAGATTGTAGCTTGACCCAGTAGCAGGTAACTGAGACAATGTGACTGTGGTCTGTTCAGGTGGTGAACAGAAGCCTCTGTGTCCCTGGTGGCTTGTAAGATTCTCGGGCAATTGCCTTGGAAATAGAGAAGGAGCTAAGCAATGGAGGTGGTGACAGGCACCTCACTGGTCAGATTGCACCACATTTAAACACTTACCTGTGTACCAGGACTGATAGCACTTTGATGGACTCGGTGGAAGCATGAGACTTACAGACCTGTGTCTCAATAGGTTTTTTGAAAGAACATTTGTAGGAATCTCCTCTTGGGTAGGTTCTGTTTCTTTGGAAGTTGTTGAAGGGATATCCTTGGAATGTTTGGACTTTCTTGGCAGCCTCCTTGGCAAGGTCAAAGGGAAAGTCTAGGAACAGTTCTTGCATCCACAGCCTTAGGAGAAACATCTTGGTGAGTGACCCTCTAAATTAGAGACCAAGGTGTCATGGGACCTTTCTTTTCAACTTTTGGGCATGATCTTCTGTAAAGACAAGTTGCTAACGTGCATAGGAAGGAGGTTGCAATGGGGAACATGTTGTTTTGCAAATCCACCCTAGACCCATGCTCATGGGAAATGTCAAGGAGAAAATGAGTTCTTGGATGCAGAGTGAATTTGATACACTAAGATGATTCCATTCTCGTGGTATCCTGGCCTGGGATAGTTCAGCACAATGGGATTTTTGAGCTTCAGTGTGGGAAGCTGTACAAGATGGTGTGAGAAGTTTTCGCAGGAAGAGATCAATGCAGGGTGGATGGCCAAAAGCAATCTCTTGAGATAGGAGGAAGTCTTCAAAACAGACTAAATGAGCACTGGACAGGTGGACAGAAATAGGTACTAGCTTCCATGGGCAAGGAAAAGTCAAGGGGTAAAAGACTAAGAGAGGGGGAGAGAGAGAGAGAGAGAGAGAGAGAAAGAGAGAGAGAGAGAGAGAGAGAGAGAGAGAGAGAGAGAGAGAGAGAGAGAGAGAGAGAGAGAGAGAGAGAGAGAGAGAGAGAGAAGTGTTATCTTCTGGGCACAATTAAGCTTGCTACCCAGGAGCTGGAATTTTGAAGCCTCAGAGGAGTTTGACTTTGCCTCATGCAAAGACCCAGATGTATTGATCAGAGAAGGACTGGAGCCATGATGAAAGGATCAAAATTAGTTGGCTTAGATATCCAATGAGGCCCAATTTTGCTGGAGAACTTATTCAGAGCTGCATCCTCATTGTTCCTCAGCATAGCCAAGTGGACCAGTGATTGGCCTTGTTATTAGCTGTTTCAGACTGGATGCTTGGAGAGATGCTCTCATTCCCTTGAGAACATAATCAGGACACTGGTGGAGGTAGTTGATGGCCTGGACTTTAGGGAAAGTGTTGAGAAGCTGTATTTCAGCTCACATATCATCCTTAAGTCCTTAGAGTGAGCTGAGGACCCAGCAAGCACTAAGAGCCAAGGGCATGGCATGTTCACATCCAAGGCCTGAGAGTAAAAGCAAGGGAGATCTCGAAGGGCAGTGTGAAGAGTTTGGTAAGAGCAGGAGTGTTGAGGGTGCCTGTGAGCTATGACAAGCCCATAGTACATGGTAAGCCCATAATCCATCTGGTTTTGCATGGGTCCCACTGTAATAGTAGCATGTTCTCTGTGCTGTCTTCACAGGGTTGCATTCCCTTTCCAGCATGGTCCATGGGCAACATACAGAGGAAATGACCCCACAACTTTGGCTGAGTGTTGATGTCTTCCAACTGAGTCTCCAGCGAACTGTTGTGGAGTGGCTGACTTGCCCTAGGTCACCTGAGTTAAAAGGGAAGGAACATGGGAATTGCTGCATGTATTCTAGGTGTCCTGGTCTTGGAAGAGCAGGGAACTGCTGTCATCTGTACGTCCAGTCCCTTCGGGATATGGAGCATGCTTAGGGCCTCTGGTTTCTCCCAGGTTTGGAGCTTCGGCCCATTGTCCCCTGGCAGTGTATGGGCAATGTCTTGCAGTCCCTTGCTCTCCCCAAAGCCAGAGCATTCCAGAGTACCGGAACCACTTTGTGCAATGCACTCCAATGTGCTTGGATCTATGATGATTCCCAGTCAAACATTCCTTGGAAAGCTGAACAAAATGAGTGAAAATTCTGTACCGCCACTCTCATCGGAACTGAGGTCCAGCATCTTGGGTCTCCCAGGTGCTATGGGCGTCAGGCACAAGCTGCCCATCCACTCCATTGTTCTTGACTTCTTCGGGCTCTAGCCAGAGTCTGCAGAGACAGGTGTGTGCTTGCCCTACTCTGCCAAAAAGCTTGGTGTAGGACACAGCAGGTCCTAAAGCTCAGGTGGCATGCTCACTTTGCTGTTGAGGAGATGCTTGGCAGATACTCAGTAGGGAGTCGTGCTAGGTCCAAGGATAGGGCCCAAGCCATTGTGGAAAGTAGACTGTGAGGCAAAAGTAGCAGTGGCAGTTGCACCAAAGTTTGTTTCTTCACATGGTAATATCTGGCAGTGGATTCAGTCTTCTCAGAAGCCCTGATATGAATTTTAACCCTGTTGCATTGCTTTAGAGAGTCAATAGATTTCAGGCTGCAGGTAGATTGTAGCTTGACCCAGTAGCAGGTAACTGAGACAATGTGACTGTGGTCTGTTCAGGTGGTGAAGAGAAGCCTCTGTGTCGCTGGTGGCTTGTAAGATTCTCGGACAATTGCCTTGGAAATAGAGAAGGAGCTAAGCAATGGAGGTGGTGACAGGCACCTCACTGGTCAGATTGCACCACATTTAAACACTTACCTGTGTACCAGGACTGATAGCACTTTGATGGACTCGGTGGAAGCATGAGACTTACAGACCTGTGTCTCAATAGGTTTTTTGAAAGAACATTTGTAGGAATCTCCTCTTGGGTAGGTTCTGTTGCTTTGGAAGTTGTTGAAGAAATATCCTTGGAATGTTTGGACTTTCTTGGCAGACTCCTTGGCAAGGTCAAAGGGAAAGTCTAGGAACATTTCTTGCATCCACAGCCTTAGGAGAAATATCTTGGTGAGAGACCCTCTAAATTAGAGACCAAGGTGTCATGGGACCTTTCTTTTCGACTTTTGGGCATCATCTTCTGGAAAGACAAGTTGCTAATATGCATAGGAAAGAGGTTGCAATGGGGCACATGGTGTCTTGCAAATCCACCCTAGACCCATGCTCACGGGAAATGTCAAGGAGAAAATGAGTTCTTGGATGCAGAGTGAATTTGATACACTAAGATGATTCCATTCTCGTGGTATCCTGGCCTGGGATAGTTCAGCACAATGGGATTTTTGAACTTCAGTGTGGGAAGCTGTACAGGATGGCGTGAGAAGTTTTCCCAGGAAGAGATCAATGCAGGGTGGATGGCCAAAAGCAATCTCTTGAGATAGGAGGAAGTCTTCACAACAGACTAAATGAGCACTGGACAGGTGGACAGAAATAGGTACTAGCTTCCATGGGCAAGGAAAAGTCAAGGGGTAAAAGACTAAGAGAGGGGGAGAGAGATAGTGAGAGAGAGAGAGAGAGAGAGAGAGAGAGAGAGAGAGAGAGAGAGAGAGAGAGAGAGAGAGAGAGAGAGAGAAGTGTTATCTTCTGGGCCCAATTAAGCTTGCTACCCAGGAGCTGGAATTTTGAAGCCTCAGAGGAGTTTGACTTTGCCTCATGCAAAGACCCAGATGTATTGATCAGAGAAGGACTGGAGCCATGATGGAAGGATCAAAATTAGTTGGCTTAGATATCCAATGAGGCCCAATTTTGCTGGAGAACTTATTCAGAGCTGCATCCTCATTGTTCCTCAGCATAGCCAAGTGGACCAGTGATTGGCCTTGTTATTAGCTGTTTCAGACTGGATGCTTGGAGAGATGCTCTCATTCCCTTGAGAACATAATCAGGACACTGGTGGAGGTAGTTGATGGCCTGGACTTTAGGGAAAGTGTTGAGAAGCTGTATTTCAGCTCACATATCATCCTTAAGTCCTTAGAGTGAGCTGAGGACCCGCAAGCACTGAGAGCCAAGGGCATGGCATGTTCACATCCAAGGCCTGAGAGTAAAAGCAAGGGAGATCTCGAAGGGCAGTGTGAAGAGTTTGGTAAGAGCAGGAGTGTTGAGGGTGCCTGTGAGCTATGACAAGCCCATAGTACATGGTAAGCCCATAATCCATCTGGTTTTGCATGGGTCCCACTGTAATAGTAGCATGTTCTCTGTGCTGTCTTCACAGGGTTGCATTCCCTTTCCAGCATGGTCCATGGGCAACATACAGAGGAAATGGCCCCACAACTTTGGCTGAGTGTTGATGTCTTCCAACTGAGTCTCCAGCGAACTGTTGTGGAGTGGCTGACTTGCCCTAGGTCACCTGAGTTAAAAGGGAAGGAACATGGGAATTGCTGCATGTATTCTAGGTGTCCTGGTCTTGGAAGAGCAGGGATCTGCTGTCATCTGTACGTCCAGTCCCTTCGGGATATGGAGCATGCTTAGGGCCTCTGGTTTCTCCCAGGTTTGGAGCTTCGGCCCATTGTCCCCTGGCAGTGTATGGGCAATGTCTTGCAGTCCCTTGCTCTCCCCAAAGCCAGAGCATTCCAGAGTACCGGAACCACTTTGTGCAATGCACTCCAATGTGCTTGGATCTATGATGATTCCCAGTCAAACATTCCTTGGAAAGCTGAACAAAATGAGTGAAAATTCTGTACTGCCACTCTCATCGGAACTGAGTTCCAGCATCTTGGGTCTCCCAGGTGCTATGGGCGTCAGGCACAAGCTGCCCATCCACTCCATTGTTCTTGACTTCTTCGGGCTCTAGCCAGAGTCTGCAGAGACAGGTGTGTGCTTGCCCTACTCTGCCAAAAAGCTTGGTGTAGGACACAGCAGGTCCTAAAGCTCGGGTGGCATGCTCACTTTGCTGTTGAGGAGATGCTTGGCAGATACTCAGTAGGGAGTCGTGCTAGGTCCAAGGATAGGGCCCAAGCCATTGTGGAAAGTAGACTGTGAGGCAAAAGTAGCAGTGGCAGTTGCACCAAAGTTTGTTTCTTCACATGGTACTATCTGGCAGTGGATTCAGGCTTCTCAGAAGCCCTGATATGAATTTTAACCCTGTTGCATTGCTTTAGAGAGTCAATAGATTTCAGGCTGCAGGTAGATTGTAGCTTGACCCAGTAGCAGGTAACTGAGACAATGTGACTGTGGTCTGTTCAGGTGGTGAACAGAAGTCTCTGTGTCCCTGGTGGCTTGTAAGATTCTCGGGCAATTGCCTTGGAAATAGAGAAGGAGCTAAGCAATGGAGGTGGTGACAGGCACCTCACTGGTCAGATTGCACCACATTTAAACACTTACCTGTGTACCAGGACTGATAGCACTTTGATGGACTCGGTGGAAGCATGAGACTTACAGACCTGTGTCTCAATAGGTTTTTTTGAAAGAACATTTGTAGGAATCTCCTCTTGGGTAGGTTTTGTTGCTTTGGAAGTTGTTGAAGGGATATCCTTGGAATGTTTGGACTTTCTTGGCAGCCTCCTTGGCAAGGTCAAAGGGAAAGTCTAGGAAGAGTTCTTGCATCCACAGCCTTAGGAGAAACATCTTGGTGAGAGACCCTCTAAATTAGAGACCAAGGTGTCATGGGACCTTTGTTTTCGACTTTTGGGCATCATCTTCTGGAAAGACAAGTTGCTAATATGCATAGGAAAGAGGTTGCAATGGGGCACATGGTGTCTTGGAAATCCACCCTAGACCCATGCTCACGGGAAATGTCAAGGAGAAAATGAGTTCTTGAATGCAGAGTGAATTTGATACACTAAGATGATTCCATTCACGTGGTATCCTGGCCTGGGATAGTTCAGCACAATGGGATTTTTGAACTTCAGTGTGGGAAGCTGTACAGGATGGCGTGAGAAGTTTTCCCAGGAAGAGATCAATGCAGGGTGGATGGCCAAAAGCAATCTCTTGAGATAGGAGGAAGCCTTCACAACAGACTAAATGAGCACTGGACAGGTGGACAGAAATAGGTACTAGCTTCCATGGGCAAGGAAAAGTCAAGGGGTAAAAGACTGAGAGAGGGGGAGAGAGAGAGAGATAAAGAGAGAGAGAGAGAGAGAGAGAGAGAGAGAGAGAGAGAGAGAGAGAGAGAGAGAGAGAGAGAGAGAGAGAGAGAGTGAGAAAGTGTTATCTTCTGGGTCCAATTAAGCTTGCTACCCAGGAGCTGGAATTTTGAAGCCTCAGAGGAGTTTGTCTTTGCCTCATGCAAAGACCCAGATGTATTGATCAGAGAAGGACTGGAGCCATGATGGAAGGATCAAAATTAGTTGGCTTAGATATCCAATGAGGCCCAATTTTGCTGGAGAACTTATTCAGAGCTGCATCCAAATTGTTCCTCAGCATAGCCAAGTGGACCAGTGATTGGCCTTGTTATTAGCTGTTTCGGACTGGATGCTTGGAGAGATGCTCTCATTCCCTTGAGAACATAATCAGGACACTGGTGGAGGTAGTTGATGGCCTGGACTTTAGGAAAAGTGTTGAGTAGCTGTATTTCAGCTCACATATCATCCTTAAGTCCTTAGAGTGAGCTGAGGACCCAGCAAGCACTGAGAGCCAAGGGCATGGCATGTTCACATCCAAGGCCTGAGAGTAAAAGCAAGGGAGATCTCGAAGGGCAGTGTGAAGAGGATGTTAAGAGCAGGAGTGTTGAGGGTGCCTGTGAGCTATGACAAGCCCATATTACATGGTAAGCCCATAATCCATCTGGTTTTGCATGGGTCCCACTGTAATGGTAGCATGTTCTCTGTGCTGTCTTCACAGGGTTGCATTCCCTTTCCAGCATGGTCCATGGGCAACATACAGAGGAAAGGGCCCCACAACTTTGGCTGAGTGTTGATGTCTTCCAACTGAGTCTCCAGCGAACTGTTGTGGTGTGGCTGACTTGCCCTAGGTCACCTGAGTTAAAAGGTAAGGAACATGGGAATTGCTGCATGTATTCTAGGTGTCCTGGTCTTGGAGGAGCAGGGAACTGCTGCCATCTGTACGTCCAGTCCCTTCGGGATATGGAGCATGCTTAGGGCCTCTGGTTTCTCCCAGGTTTGGAACTTCGGCCCATTGTCCCCTGGCAGTGTATGGGCAATGTCTTGCAGTCCCTTGCTCTCCCCAAAGCCAGAGCATTCCAGAGTACCGGAACCACTTTGTGCAATGCACTCCAATGTGCTTGGATCTATGATGATTCCCAGTCAAACATTCCTTGGAAAAGCTGAACAAAATGAGTGAAAATTCTGTACTGCCACTCTCATCGGGACTGAGGTCCAGCATCTTGGGTCTCCCAGGTGCTATGGGCGTCAGGCACAGGCTGCCCATCCACTCCATTGTTCTTGACTTCTTCGGGCTCTAGCCAGAGTCTGCAGAGACAGGTGTGTGCTTGCCCTACTCTGCCAAAAAGCATGGCGAAGGACACAGCAGCTCCTAAAGCTCAGGTGGCATGCTCACTTTGCTATTGAGGAGATGCTTGGCAGATACTCAGTAGGGAGTCGTGCTAGGTCGAAGGATAGGGCCCAAGCCATTGTGGAAAGTAGACTGTGAGGCAAAAGTAGCAGTGGCAGTGGCACCAAAGTTTGGTTCTTCACATGGTAATATCTGGCAGTGGATTCAGGCTTCTCAGAAGCCCTGATATGAATTTTAACCCTGTTGCATTGCTTTAGAGAGTCAATAGATTTCAGGCTGCAGGTAGATTGTAGCTTGACCCAGTAGCAGGTAACTGAGACAATGTGACTGTGGTCTGTTCAGGTGGTGAACAGAAGCCTCTGTGTCCCTGGTGGCTTGTAAGATTCTCGGGCAATTGCCTTGGAAATACAGAAGGAGCTAAGCAATGGAGGTGGTGACAGGCACCTCACTGGTCAGATTGCACCACATTTAAACACTTACCTGTGTACCAGGACTGATAGCACTTTGAGGGACTCGGTGGAAGCATGAGACTTACAGACCTGTGTCTCAATAGGTTTTTTGAAAGAACATTTGTAGGAATCTCCTCTTGGGTAGGTTCTGTTTCTTTGGAAGTTGTTGAAGGGATATCCTTGGAATGTTTGGACTTTCTTGGCAGCCTCCTTGGCAAGGTCAAAGGGAAAGTCTAGGAACAGTTCTTGCATCCACAGCCTTAGGAGAAACATCTTGGTGAGAGACCCTCTAAATTAGAGACCAAGGTGTCATGGGACCTTTCTTTTCGACTTTTGGGCATGATCTTCTGGAAAGACAAGTTGCTAATGTGCATAGGAAGGAGGTTGCAATGGGGCACATGTTGTTTTGCAAATCCACCCTAGACCCATGCTCACGGGAAATGTCAAGGAGAAAATGAGTTCTTGGATGCAGAGTGAATTTGATACACTAAGATGATTCCATTCACGTGGTATCCTGGCCTGGGATAGTTCAGCACAATGGGATTTTTGAGCTTCAGTGTGGGAAGCTGTACAGGATGGTGTGAGAAGTTTTCCCAGGAAGAGATCAATGCAGGGTGGATGGCCAAAAGCAATCTCTTGAGATAGGAGGAAGTCTTCACAACAGACTAAATGAGCACTGGACAGGTGGACAGAAATAGGTACTAGCTTCCATGGGCAAGGAAAAGTCAAGGGGTAAAAGACTGAGAGAGGGGGAGAGAGAGAGAGAGAAAGAGAGAGAGAGAGAGAGAGAGAGAGAGAGAGAGAGAGAGAGAGAGAGAGAGAGAGAGAGAGAGAGAGAGAGAATTGTGTTCTTCTGGGCCCAATTAAGCTTGCTACCCAGGAGCTGGAATTTTGAAGCCTCAGAGGAGTTTGACTTTGCCTCATGCAAAGACCCAGATGTATTGATCAGAGAAGGACTGGAGCCATGATGGAAGGATCAAAATTAGTTGGCTTAGATATCCAATGAGGCCCAATTTTGCTGGAGAACTTATTCAGAGCTGCATCCTCATTGTTCCTCAGCATAGCCAAGTGGACCAGTGATTGGCCTTGTTATTAGCTGTTTCGGACTGGTTGCTTGGAGAGATGCTCTCATTCCCTTGAGAACATAATCAGGACACTGGTGGAGGTAGTTGATGGCCTGGACTTTAGGGAAAGTGTTGAGTAGCTGTGTTTCAGCTCACATATCATCCTTAAGTCCTTAGAGTGAGCTGAGGACCCAGCAAGCACTGAGAGCCAAGGGCATGGCATGTTCACATCCAAGGCCTGAGAGTAAAAGCAAGGGAGATCTGGAAGGGCAGTGTGAAGAGGTTGGTAAGAGCAGGAGTGTTGAGGGTGCCTGTGAGCTATGACAAGCCCATAGTACATGGTAAGCCCATAATCCATCTGGTTTTGCATGGGTCCCACTGTAATGGTAGCATGTTCTCTGTGCTGTCTTCACAGGGTTGCATTCCCTTTCCAGCATGGTCCATGGGCAACATACAGAGGAAATGGCCCCACAACTTTGGCTGAGTGTTGATGTCTTCCAACTGAGTCTCCAGCGAACTGTTGTGGTGTGGCTGACTTGCCCTAGGTCACCTGAGTTAAAAGGTAAGGAACATGGGAATTGCTGCATGTTTTCTAGGTGTCCTGGTCTTGGAGGAGCAGGGAACTGCTGCCATCTGTACGTCCAGTCCCTTCGGGATATGGAGCATGCTTAGGGCCTCTGGTTTCTGCCAGGTTTGGAGCTTCGGCCCATTGTCCCCTGGCAGTGTATGGGCAATGTCTTGCAGTCCCTTGCTCTCCCCAAAGCCAGAGCATTCCAGAGTACCGGAACCACTTTGTGCAATGCACTCCAATGTGCTTGGATCTATGATGATTCCCAGTCAAACATTCCTTGGAAAAGCTGAACAAAATGAGTGAAAATTCTGTACCGCCACTCTCATCGGGACTGAGGTCCAGCATCTTGGGTCTCCCAGGTGCTATGGGCGTCAGGCACAGGCTGCCCATCCACTCCATTGTTCTTGACTTCTTCGGGATCTAGCCAGAGTCTGCAGAGACAGGTGTGTGCTTGCCCTACTCTGCCAAAAAGCATGGCGTAGGACACAGCAGCTCCTAAAGCTCAGGTGGCATGCTCACTTTGCTGTTGAGGAGATGCTTGGCAGATACTCAGTAGGGAGTCGTGCTAGGTCCAAGGATAGGGCCCAAGCCATTGTGGAAAGTAGACTGTGAGGCAAAAGTAGCAGTGGCAGTGGCACCAAAGTTTGGTTCTTCACATGGTAATATCTGGCAGTGGATTCAGGCTTCTCAGAAGCCCTGATATGAATTTTAACCCTGTTGCATTGCTTTAGAGAGTCAATAGATTTCAGGCTGCAGGTAGATTGTAGCTTGACCCAGTAGCAGGTAACTGAGACAATGTGACTGTGGTCTGTTCAGGTGGTGAACAGAAGCCTCTGTGTCCCTGGTGGCTTGTAAGATTCTCAGGCAATTGCCTTGGAAATAGAGAAGGAGCTAAGCAATGGAGGTGGTGACAGGCACCTCACTGGTCAGATTGCACCACATTTAAACACTTACCTGTGTACCAGGACTGATAGCACTTTGATGGACTCGGTGGAAGCATGAGACTTACAGACCTGTGTCTCAATAGGTTTTTTGAAAGAACATTTGTAGGAATCTCCTCTTGGGTAGGTTCTGTTTCTTTGGAAGTTGTTGAAGGGATATCCTTGGAATGTTTGGACTTTCTTGGCAGCCTCCTTGGCAAGGTCAAAGGGAAAGTCTAGGAACAGTTCTTGCATCCACAGCCTTAGGAGAAACATCTTGGTGAGAGACCCTCTAAATTAGAGACCAAGGTGTCATGGGACCTTTCTTTTCGACTTTTGGGCATGATCTTCTGGAAAGACAAGTTGCTAATGTGCATAGGAAGGAGGTTGCAATGGGGCACATGTTGTTTTGCAAATCCACCCTAGACCCATGCTCACGGGAAATGTCAAGGAGAAAATGAGTTCTTGGATGCAGAGTGAATTTGATACACTAAGATGATTCCATTCACGTGGTATCCTGGCCTGGGATAGTTCAGCACAATGGGATTTTTGAGCTTCAGTGTGGGAAGCTGTACAGGATGGTGTGAGAAGTTTTCCCAGGAAGAGATCAATGCAGGGTGGATGGCCAAAAGCAATCTCTTGAGATAGGAGGAAGTCTTCACAACAGACTAAATGAGCACTGGACAGGTGGACAGAAATAGGTACTAGCTTCCATGGGCAAGGAAAAGTCAAGGGGTAAAAGACTGAGAGAGGGGGAGAGAGAGAGAGAGAAAGAGAGAGAGAGAGAGAGAGAGAGAGAGAGAGAGAGAGAGAGAGAGAGAGAGAGAGAGAGAGAGAGAGAATTGTGTTCTTCTGGGCCCAATTAAGCTTGCTACCCAGGAGCTGGAATTTTGAAGCCTCAGAGGAGTTTGACTTTGCCTCATGCAAAGACCCAGATGTATTGATCAGAGAAGGACTGGAGCCATGATGGAAGGATCAAAATTAGTTGGCTTAGATATCCAATGAGGCCCAATTTTGCCTGAGAACTTATTCAGAGCTGCATCCTCATTGTTCCTCAGCATAGCCAAGTGGACCAGTGATTGGCCTTGTTATTAGCTGTTTCGGACTGGTTGCTTGGAGAGATGCTCTCATTCCCTTGAGAACATAATCAGGACACTGGTGGAGGTAGTTGATGGCCTGGACTTTAGGGAAAGTGTTGAGTAGCTGTGTTTCAGCTCACATATCATCCTTAAGTCCTTAGAGTGAGCTGAGGACCCAGCAAGCACTGAGAGCCAAGGGCATGGCATGTTCACATCCAAGGCCTGAGAGTAAAAGCAAGGGAGATCTGGAAGGGCAGTGTGAAGAGGTTGGTAAGAGCAGGAGTGTTGAGGGTGCCTGTGAGCTATGACAAGCCCATAGTACATGGTAAGCCCATAATCCATCTGGTTTTGCATGGGTCCCACTGTAATGGTAGCATGTTCTCTGTGCTGTCTTCACAGGGTTGCATTCCCTTTCCAGCATGGTCCATGGGCAACATACAGAGGAAATGGCCCCACAACTTTGGCTGAGTGTTGATGTCTTCCAACTGAGTCTCCAGCGAACTGTTGTGGTGTGGCTGACTTGCCCTAGGTCACCTGAGTTAAAAGGTAAGGAACATGGGAATTGCTGCATGTTTTCTAGGTGTCCTGGTCTTGGAGGAGCAGGGAACTGCTGCCATCTGTACGTCCAGTCCCTTCGGGATATGGAGCATGCTTAGGGCCTCTGGTTTCTGCCAGGTTTGGAGCTTCGGCCCATTGTCCCCTGGCAGTGTATGGGCAATGTCTTGCAGTCCCTTGCTCTCCCCAAAGCCAGAGCATTCCAGAGTACCGGAACCACTTTGTGCAATGCACTCCAATGTGCTTGGATCTATGATGATTCCCAGTCAAACATTCCTTGGAAAAGCTGAACAAAATGAGTGAAAATTCTGTACCGCCACTCTCATCGGGACTGAGGTCCAGCATCTTGGGTCTCCCAGGTGCTATGGGCGTCAGGCACAGGCTGCCCATCCACTCCATTGTTCTTGACTTCTTCGGGATCTAGCCAGAGTCTGCAGAGACGGGTGTGTGCTTGCCCTACTCTGCCAAAAAGCATGGCGTAGGACACAGCAGCTCCTAAAGCTCAGGTGGCATGCTCACTTTGCTGTTGAGGAGATGCTTGGCAGATACTCAGTAGGGAGTCGTGCTAGGTCCAAGGATAGGGCCCAAGCCATTGTGGAAAGTAGACTGTGAGGCAAAAGTAGCAGTGGCAGTGGCACCTAGTTTGGTTCTTCACATGGTAATATCTGGCAGTGGATTCAGGCTTCTCAGAAGCCCTGATATGAATTTTAACCCTGTTGCATTGCTTTAGAGAGTCAATAGATTTCAGGCTGCAGGTAGATTGTAGCTTGACCCAGTAGCAGGTAACTGAGACAATGTGACTGTGGTCTGTTCAGGTGGTGAACAGAAGCCTCTGTGTCCCTGGTGGCTTGTAAGATTCTCGGGCAATTGCCTTGGAAATAGAGAAGGAGCTAAGCAATGGAGGTGGTGACAGGCACCTCACTGGTCAGATTGCACCACATTTAAACACTTACCTGTGTACCAGGACTGATAGCACTTTGATGGACTCAGTGGAAGCATGAGACTTACAGACCTGTGTCTCAATAGGTTTTTTGAAAGAACATTTGTAGGAATCTCCTCTTGGGTCTGTTCTGTTGCTTTGGAAGTTGTTGAAGGGATATCCTTGGAATGTTTGGACTTTCTTGGCAGCCTCCTTGGCAAGGTCAAAGGGAAAGTCTAGGAACAGTTGTTGCATCCACAGCCTTAGAAGAAACATCTTGGTGAGAGACCCTCTAAATTAGAGACCAAGGTGTCATGGGACCTTTCTTTTCGACTTTTGGGCATGATCTTCTGGAAAGACAAGTTGCTAATGTGCATAGGAATGAGGTTGCAATGGGGCACATGGTGTTTTGCAAATCCACCCTAGACCCATGCTCACAGGAAATGTCAAGGAGAAAATGAGTTCTTGGATGCAGAG
Source organism: Mus caroli (assembly GCF_978045245.1). Classification (NCBI taxonomy): domain Eukaryota; kingdom Metazoa; phylum Chordata; class Mammalia; order Rodentia; family Muridae; genus Mus; species Mus caroli. The sequence goes on from NW_028227263.1 coordinate 87,535,650, forward strand.
TGAATTTGATACACTAAGATGATTCCATTCACGTGGTATCCTGGCCTGGGATAGTTCAGCACAATGGGATTTTTGACCTTCAGTGTGGGAAGCTGTACAGGATGGTGTGAGAAGTTTTCCCAGGAAGAGATCAATGCAGGGTGGATGGCCAAAAGCAATCTCTTGAGATAGGAGGAAGTCTTCACAACAGACTAAATGAGCACTGGACAGGTGGACAGAAATAGGTACTAGCTTCCATGGGCAAGGAAAAGTCAAGGGGTAAAAGACTGAGAGAGGGGGAGAGAGAGAGAGAGAGAAAGAGAGAGAGAGAGAGAGAGAGAGAGAGAGAGACAGAGAGAGAGAGACAGAGAGAGACAGAGAGAGAGAGAGAGAAGTGTTATCTTCTGGGCCCAATTAAGCTTGCTACCCAGGAGCTGGAATTTTGAAGCCTCAGAGGAGTTTGACTTTGCCTCATGCAAAGACCCAGATGTATTGATCAGAGAAGGACTGGAGCCATGATGGAAGGATCAAAATTAGTTGGCTTAGATATCCAATGAGGCCCAATTTTGCTGGAGAACTTATTCAGAGCTGCATCCTCATTGTTTCTCAGCATAGCCAAGTGGACCAGTGATGGGCCTTGCTATTAGCTGTTTCAGACTGGATGCTTTGAGAGATGCTCTCATTTCCTTGAGAACATAATCAGGACACTGGTGGAGGTAGTTGATGGCCTGGACATTAGGGAAAGTGTTGAGTAGCTGTATTTCAGCTCACATTTCAACCTTAAGTCCTTAGAGTGAGCTGAGGACCCAGCAAGCACTGAGAGCCAAGGGCATGGCATGTTCACATCCAAGGCCTGAGAGTAAAAGCAAGGGAGATCTGGAAGGGCAGTGTGAAGAGGTTGGTAAGAGCAGGAGTGTTGAGGGTGCCTGTGAGCTATGACAAGCCCATAGTACATGGTAAGCCCATAATCCATCTGGTTTTGCATGGGTCAAACTGTAATGGTAGCATGTTCTCTGTGCTGTCTTCACAGGGTTGCATTCCCTTTCCAGCGTGGACCATGGGCAACATACAGAGAAAATGGCCCCACAAATTTGGCTGAGTGTTGATGTCTTCCAACTGAGTCTCCAGCGAACTGTTGTGGTGTGGCTGACTTGCCCTAGGTCACCTGAGTTAAAAGGTAAGGAACATGGGAATTGCTGCATGTATTCTAGGTGTCCTGGTATTGGAGGAGCAGGGAACTGCTGCCATCTGTACGTCCAGTCCCTTCGGGATATGGAGCATGCTTAGGGCCTCTGGTTTCTCCCATTTGGAGCTTCAGCCCATTGTCCCCTGCCAGTGTATGTGCAATGTCTTGCAGTCCCTTGCTCTCCCCAAAGCCAGAGCATTCCAGAGTACCAGAACCACTTTGTGCAATGCACTCCAATGTGCTTGGATCTATGATGATTCCCAGTCAAACATTCCTTGGAAAGCTGAACAAAATGAGTGAAAATTCTGTACCGCCACTCTCATCGGGACTGAGGTCCAGCATCTTGGGTCTCCCAGAAGCTATGGGCATCAGGCACAGGCTGCCCATTCACTCCATTGTTCTTGAATTCTTCGGGCTCTAGCCAGAGTCTGCAGAGACAGGTGTGTGCTTGCCCTACTCTGCCAAAAAGCATGGCGAAGGACACAGCAGCACCTAAAGCGCAGGTGGCATGCTCACTTAGCTGTTGAGGAGATGCTTGGCAGATACTCAGTAGGGAGTCATGCTAGGTCCAAGGATAGGGCCCAAGCCTTTGTCGAAAATAGACTGTGAGGCAAAAGTAGCAGTGGCAGTTGCACCAAAGTTTGGTTCTTCACATTTTAATATCTGGCAGTGGATTCAGGCTTCTCAGAAGCCCTGATATGAATTTTAACCCTGTTGCATTGCTTTAGAGAGTCAATAGATTTCAGGCTGCAGGTAGATTGTAGCTTGACCCAGTAGCAGGTAACTGAGACAATGTGACTGTGGTCTGTTCAGGTGGTGAACAGAAGCCTCTGTGTCCCTGGTGGCTTGTAAGATTCTCGGGCAATTGCCTTGGAAATAGAGAAGGAGCTAAGCAATGGAAGTGGTGACAGGCACCTCACTGGTCAGATTGCACCACATTTAAACACTTACCTGTGTACCAGGACTGATAGCACTTTGATGGACACGGTGGAAGCATGAGACTTACAGACCTGTGTCTCAATAGGTTTTTTGAAAGAACATTTGTAGGAATCTCCTCTTGGGTAGGTTCTGTTTCTTTGGAAGTTGTTGAAGGGATATCCTTGGAATGTTTGGACTTTCTTGGCAGCCTCCTTGGCAAGGTCAAAGGGAAAGTCTAGGAAGAGTTCTTGCATCCACAGCCTTAGGAGAAACATCTTGGTGAGAGACCCTCTAAATTAGAGACCAAGGTGTCATGGGACCTTTCTTTTCGACTTTTGGGCATGATCTTCTGGAAAGACAAGTTGCTAATGTGCATAGGAAGGAGGTTGCAATGGGGCACATGGTGTTTTGCAAATCCACCCTAGACCCATGCTCACGGGAAATGTCAAGGAGAAAATGAGTTCTTGGATGCAGAGTGAATTTGATACACTAAGATGATACCATTCACGTGGTATCCTGGCCTGGGATAGTTCAGCACAATGGGATTTTTGAGCTTCAGTGTGGGAAGCTGTACAGGATGGTGTGAGAAGTTTACCCAGGAAGAGATCAATGCAGGGTGGATGGCCAAAAGCAATCACTTGAGATAGGAGGAAGTCTTCACAACAGACTAAATGAGCACTGGACAGGTGGACAGAAATAGGTACTAGCTTCCATGGGCAAGGAAAAGTCCAGGGGTAAAAGACTGAGAGACGGGGGGAGAGAGAGAGAGAGAGAAAGAGAGAGAGAGAGAGAGAGAGAGAGAGAGAGAGAGAGAGAGAGAGAGAGAGAGAGAGAGAGAGAGAGAGAAAGAGAAGTGTTATCTTCTTGGCCCAATTAAGCTTGCTACCCAGGAGCTGGAATTTTGAAGCCTCAGAGGAGTTTGACTTGGCCTCATGCAAAGACCCAGATGTATTGATCAGAGAAGGACTGGAGCCATGATGGAAGGATCAAAATTAGTTGGCTTAGATATCCAATGAGGCCCAATTTTGCTGGAGAACTTATTCAGAGCTGCATCCTCATTGTTCCTCAGCATAGCCAAGTGGACCAGTGATTGGCCTTGTTATTAGCTGTTTCAGACTGGATGCTTGGAGAGATGCTCTCATTCCCTTGAAAACATTCTCAGGACACTGGTGGAGGTAGTTGATGGCCTGGACTTTAGGGAAAGTGTTGAGAAGCTGTATTTCAGCTCACATATCATCATTAAGTCCTTAGAGTGGGCTGAGGACCCAGCAAGCACTGAGAGCCAAGGGCATGGCATGTTCACATCCAAGGCCTGAGAGTAAAAGCAAGGGAGATCTGGAAGGGCAGTGTGAAGAGGTTGGTAAGAGCAGGAGTGTTGAGGGTGCCTGTGAGCTATGAAAAGCCCATAGTACATGGTAAGCCCATAATCCATCTGGTTTTGCATGGGTCCCACTGTAATGGTAGCATGTTCTCTGTGCTGTCTTCACAGGGTTGCATTCTCTTTCCAGCATGGTCCATGGGCAACATACAGAGGAAATGGCCCCACAACTTTGGCTGAGTGTTGATGTCTTCCAACTGAGTCTCCAGTGAACAGTTGTGGTGTGGCTGACTTGCCCTAGGTCACCTGAGTTAAAAGGTAAGGATCATGGGAATTGCTGCATGTATTCTAGGTGTCCTGGTCTTGGAGGAGCAGGGAACTGCTGCCATCTGTACGTCCAGTCCCTTCGGGATATGGAGCATGCTTAGGGCCTCTGGTTTCTCCCAGGTTTGGAGCTTCGGCCCATTGTCCCCTGGCAGTGTATGGGCAATGTCTTGCAGTCCCTTGCTCTCCCCAAAGCCAGAGCATTCTAGAGTACCGGAACCACTTTGTGCAATGCACTCCAATGTGCTTGGATCTATGATGATTCCCAGTCAAACATTCCTTGGAAAGCTGAACAAAATGAGTGAAAATTCTGTACCGCCACTCTCATCGGAACTGAGGTCCAGCATCTTGGGTCTCCCAGGTGCTATGCGTGTCAGGCACAGGCTGCCCATCCACTCCATTGATCTTGACTTCTTCGGGCTCTAGCCGGAGTCTGCAGAGACAGGTGTGTGCTTGCCCTACTCTGCCAAAAAGCAAGGCGTAGGACACAGCAGCTCCTAAAGCTCAGGTGGCATGCTCACTTTGCTGTTGAGGAGATGCTTGGCAGATACTCAGTAGGGAGTCGTGCTAGGTCCAAGGATAGGGCCCAAGCCTTTGTGGAAAGTAGACTGTGAGGCAAAAGTAGCAGTGACAGTGGCATCAAAGTTTGGTTCTTCACATGGTAATATCTGGCAGTGGATTCAGGCTTCTCAGAAGCCCTGATATGAACTTTAACCCTGTTGTATTGCTTTAGAGTGTCAATAGATTTCAGGCTGCAGGTAGATTGTAGCTTGACCCAGTAGAAAGTAACTGAGACAATGTGACTGTGGTCTGTTCAGGTGGTGAACAGAAGCCTCTGTGTCCCTGGTGGCTTATAAGATTCTCAGGCAATTGCCTTGTAAATAGAGAAGAAGCTAAGCTATGGAGGTGGTGACAGGCACCTCACTGGTCAGATTGCACCACATTTAAACACTTACCTGTGTACCAGGACTGATAGCACTTTGATGGACTCGGTGGAAGCATGAGACTTACAGACCTGTGTCTCAATAGGTTTTTTGAAAGAACATTTGTAGGAATCTCCTCTTGGGTCTGTTCTGTTGCTTTGGAAGTTGTTGAAGGGATATCCTTGGAATGTTTGGACTTTCTTGGCAGCCTCCATGGCAAGGTCAAAGGGAAAGTCTAGGAACAGTTCTTGCATCCACAGCCTTAGGAGAAACATCTTGGTGAGAGACCCTCTAAATTAGAGACCAAGGTGTCATGGGACCTTTCTTTTCGACTTTTGGGCATGATCTTCTGGAAAGACAAGTTGCTAATGTGCATAGGAAGGAGGTTGCAATGGGGCACATGTTGTTTTGCAAATCCTCCCTAGACCCATGCTCACGGGAAATGTCAAGGAGAAAATGAGTTCTTGGATGCAGACTGAATTTGATACACTAAGATGATTCCATTCACCTGGTATCCTGGCCTGGGATAGTTCAGCACAATGGGATTTTTGAGCTTAAGTGTGGGAAGCTGTACAGGATGGTGGGAGAAGTTTTCCCAGGAAGAGATCAATGCAGGGTGGATGGCCAAAAGCAATGTCTTGAGATAGGAGGAAGTCTTCACAACAGACTAAATGAGCACTGGACAGGTGGACAGAAATAGGTACTAGCTTCCATGGGCAAGGAAAAGTCAAGGGGTAAAAGACTGAGAGAGGGGGAGAGAGAGAGAGAGAGAGATAAAGAGAGAGAAAGAGAGAGAGAGAGAGAGAGAGAGAGAGAGAGAGAGAGAGAGAGAGAGAGAGAGAGAGAGAGAGAGAGAGAGAGAAGTGTTATCTTCTGGGTCCAATTAATCTTTCTACCCAGGAGCTGGAATTTTGAAGCCTCAGAGGAGTTTGTCTTTGCCTCATGCAAAGACCCAGATGTATTGATCAGAGAAGGACTGGAGCCATGATGGAAGGATCAAAATTAGTTGGCTTAGATATCCAATGAGGCCCAACTTTGCTGGAGAACTTATTCAGAGCTGCATCCTCATTGTTCCTCAGCATAGCCAAGTGGACCAGTGATTGGCCTTGTTATTAGCTGTTTCGGACTGGATGCTTGGAGAGATGCTCTCATTCCCTTGGGAACATAATCAGGACACTGGTGGAGGTAGTTGATGGCCTGGACTTTAGGAAAAGTGTTGAGTAGCTGTATTTCAGCTCACATATCATCCTTAAGTCCTTAGAGTGAGCTGAGGACCCAGCAAGCACTGAGAGCCAAGGGCATGGCATGTTCACATCCAAGGCCTGAGAGTAAAAGCAAGGGAGATCTGGAAGGGCAGTGTGAAGAGGTTGTTAAGAGCAGGAGTGTTGAGGGTGCCTGTGAGCTATGACAAGCCCATATTACATGGTAAGCCCATAATCCATCTGGTTTTGCATGGGTCCCACTGTAATGGTAGCATGTTCTCTGTGCTGTCTTCACAGGGTTGCATTCCCTTTCCAGCATGGTCCATGGGCAACATACAGAGGAAATGGCCCCACAACTTTGGCTGAGTGTTGATGTCTTCCAACTGAGTCTCCAGCGAACTGTTGTGGTGTGGCTGACTTGCCCTAGGTCACCTGAGTTAAAAGGTAAGGAACATGGGAATTGCTGCATGTTTTCTAGGTGTCCTGGTCTTGGAGGAGCAGGGAACTGCTGCCATCTGTATGTCCAGTCCCTTCGGGATATGGACCATGCTTAGGGCCTCTGGTTTCTCCCAGGTTTAGAACTTCGGCCCATTGTCCCCTGGCAGTGTATGGGCAATGTCTTGCAGTCCCTTGCTCTCACCAAAGCCAGAGCATTCCAGAGTACCGGAACCACTTTGTGCAATGCACTCCAATGTGCTTGGATCTATGATGATTCCCAGTCAAACATTCCTTGGAAAAGCTGAACAAAATGAGTGAAAATTCTGTACCGCCACTCTCATCGGGACTGAGGTCCAGCATCTTGGGTCTCCCAGGTGCTATGGGCGTCAGGCACAGGCTGCCCATCCACTCCATTGTTCTTGACTTCTTCGGGCTCTAGCCAGAGTCTGCAGAGACAGGTGTGTGCTTGCCCTACTCTGCCAAAAAGCATGGCGAAGGACACAGCAGCTCCTAAAGCTCAGGTGGCATGCTCACTTTGCTGTTGAGGAGATGCTTGGCAGATACTCAGTAGGGAGTCGTGCTAGGTCGAAGGATAGGGCCCAAGCCATTGTGGAAAGTAGACTGTGAGGCAAAAGTAGCAGTGGCAGTGGCACCAAAGTTTGGTTCTTCACATGGTAATATCTGGCAGTGGATTCAGGCTTCTCAGAAGCCCTGATATGAATTTTAACCCTGTTGCATTGCTTTAGAGAGTCAATAGATTTCAGGCTGCAGGTAGATTGTAGCTTGACCCAGTAGCAGGTAACTGAGACAATGTGAATATGGTCTGTTCAGGTGGTGAACAGAAGCCTCTGTTTACCTGGAGGCTTGTAAGCTTCACAGGCAATTGCCTTGGAAATAAAGAAGGAGCTAAGCAATGGAGGTGGTGACAGGCACCTCACTGGTCAGATTGCACCACATTTAAACACTTACCCGTGTACCAGGACTGATAGCACTTTGATGGACTCGGTGGAAGCACGAGACTTGCAGACCTGTGTCTCAATAGGTTTTTTGAAAGAACATTTGTAGGAATCTCCTCTTGGGTAGGTGCTGTTGCTTTGGAAGTTGTTGAAGGGATATCCTTGGAATGTTTGGACATTCTTGGCAGCCTCCTTGGCAAGGTCAAAGGGAAAGTCTAGGAACAGTTCTTGCATCCACAGCCTTAGGAGAAACATCTTGATGAGAGACCCTCTAAATTAGAGACCAAGGTGTCATGGGACCTTTCTTTTCTACTTTTGGGCATGACCTTCTGGAAAGACAAGTTGCTAATGTGCATAGGAAGGTGGATGCAATGGGGCACATGGTGTTTTGCAAATCCACCCTAGACCCATGCTCACGGGAAATGTCAAGGAGAAAATGAGTTCTTGGATGCAGAGTGAATTTGATACACTAAGATGATTCCATTCTCGTGGTATCCTGGCCTGGGATAGTTCAGCACAATGGGATTTTTGAGCTTCAGTGTGGGAAGCTGTGCAGGATGGTGTGAGAAGTTTTCCCAGGAAGAGATCAATGCAGGGTGGATGGCCAAAAGCAATCTCTTGAGATAGGAGGAACTCTTCACAAAGACAAAGTGAGCACTTGACAGGTGGACAGAAATAGGTACTAGCTTCCATGTGCAAGGAAAAGTCTACGGGTAAAAGACTGAGAGATGGAGAGAGAGAGAGAGAGAGAGAGAGAGAGAGAGAGAGAGAGAGAGAGAGAGAGAGAGAGAGAGAGAGAGAGAGAGAGAGAGAAGTGTTATTCTGCTGGGCCCAAATAAGCTTGCAACACAGGAGCTGGAATTGTGAAGCCTCAGAAGAGTTTGTCTATGCCTCATGCAAAGACCCAGATGTATTGATCAGAGAAGGACTGGAGCTATGATGGAAGGATCAAAATTAGTGGGTTAGATATACATTGAGGCCCAATTTTGCTGGAGAACTTATTCAGAGCTGCATACTCATTGTTCCTCAGCACAGCCAAGTGGACAAATGATTGGCCTTGTTATTAGCTCTTTCGGACTGGATGCTTGAAGAGATGATCTCATTCCCTTGAGAATATTCTCAGGAAACTGGTGGAGGTAGTTGATGGTCTGGACTTAAGGGAAAGTGTTGAGCAGATGTATTTCAGCTCACATATCATCCTTAAGTCCTTAGAGTGAGCTGAGGACCCAGCAAGCACTGAGAGCCAAGGGCATGGCATGTTCACATCCAAGGCCTGAGAGTAAAAGCAAGGGAGATCTGAAAGGGCAGTGTGAAGAGATTGGTAAGAGCAGGAGTGTTGAGGGTGCCTGTGAGCTATGACAAGCCCATAGTACATGGTAAGCCCATAATCCATCTGGTTTTGCATGGGTCCCACTGTAATGGTAGCATGTTCTCTGTGCTGTCTTCACAGGGTTGCATTCCCTTTCTAGCATGGTCCATGGGCAACATACAGAGGAAATGGCCCCACAACTTTGGCTGAGTGTTGATGTCTTCCAACTGAGTCTCCAGCAAAGAGTTGTGGTGTGGCTGACTTGCCCTAGTTCACCTGAGTTAAAAGGTAAGGAACATGGGAATTGCTGCATGTATTCAAGGTGTCCTGGTCTTGGAGGAGCAGGGAACTGCTGCCATCTGTACGTCCAGTCCCTTCGGGATATGGAGCATGCTTAGGGCCTCTGGTTTCTCCCAGGTTTGGAGCTTCGGCCCATTGTCCCCTGGCAGTGTATGGGCAATGTCTTGCAGTCCCTTGCTCTCACCAAAGCCAGAGCATTCCAGAGTACCAGAACCACTTTGTGCAATGCACTCCAATGTGCTTGGATCTATGATGATTCCCAGTCAAACATTCCTTGGAAAAGCTGAACAAAATGAGTGAAAATTCTGTACCGCCTCTCTCATCGGGACTGAGGTCCAGCATCTTGGGTCTCCCAGGTGCTATGGGCGTCAGGCACCGGCTGCCCATACTCTCCATTGTTCTTGACTTCTTTGGCCTCTAGCCAGAGTCTGCAGAGACAGGTGTGTGCTTGCCCTACTCTGCCAAAAAGCATGGCGTAGGACACAGCAGCTCCTAAGGCTCAGGTGGCATGCTCACTTTGCTGTTGAGGAGATGCATGGCAGATTCTCAGTAGGGAGTCGTGCTAGGTCCAAGGATAGGGCCCAAGCCATTGTGGAAAGTAGACTGTGAGGCAAAAGTAGCAGTGGCAGTGGCACCAAAGGTTGGCTCTTCACATGGTAATATCTGGCAGTGGATTCAGCCTGCTCAGAAGCACTGATATGAATTTTAACCCTGTTGCATTGCTTTAGAGAATCAATAGAATGCAGGCTGCAGGTAGATTTTTGCTTGACCCAGTAGTTTGTAACTGAGAAAATGTGACTGTCATCTGTTCAGGTAGTGAACAGAAGCCTCTGTGTCTCTGGTGGCTTGTAAGTTTCTCAGGCAATTGCCTTGGAAGTAGAGAAGGAGCTAAGCATTAGAAGTGATGACAGGCACCTCAAAAGTTAGACTACACCACATTTACACACTGACCTGTGTAAAAGGATTGATAGCACTTTGATGGACCAGTGGAAGCATGAGACTTGCAGATCTGTGTCTCAATAGGTTTTTTGAAAGAACATATGTAGGAATCTCCTCTTGGGTAGGTCTGTTGCTTCGGAAGATGTTGAAGGGATATCCTTGGAATGTTTGGACATTCTTGGCAGCTTCCTTGGTAAGATCAAAGGGAAAGTCTAAGAACAGTTCTTGCATCCACAGCCTTAGGAGAAACATCTTGGTGAGAGACCCTCTAAATTAGAGACCAAGGTGTCATTGGACCTTTCCTTTTGAATTTTGGGCATGACCTTCTGGAAAGGCAAGTTGCTAATGTGCATAAGAAGGAGGTTTCAATGGGGCACATGGTATTTTGCAATTCCACCCTAGACCGATGCTCATGGGAAATGTCAAGGAGAAAATGAGTTCTTGGATGCAGAGTGAATTTGATACACTAAGATGACTTCATTCTCGTGGTATCCTGGACTGGGATAGTTCAGCACAATGGGATTTTTGAGCTTCAGTGTGGGAAGCTGTACAGGATGGTGTGAAAAGTTTTCCCAGGAAGAGATCAATGCAGGGTGGATGGCCAAAAGCAATCTCTTGAGATAGGAGGAAGTCTTCACAAAAGAAAAAATGAGCACTGGACAGGTGGACAGAAATAGGTACTACCTTCCATGGGCAAGGAAAAGTCTCGGGGTAAAAGACTGAGAGAAGGGAGCGAGAGAGAGAGAGAGAGAGAGAGAGAGAGAGAGAGAGAGAGAGAGAGAGAGAGAGAGAGAGAGAGAGAGAGAGAGAGAGAGAGAAGTGTTTTTCTGCTGGGCCCAATTAAGCTTGCTACACATGAGCTGGAATTTTGAAGGCTCAGAGGAGTTTGACTTTGCCTCATGCAAAGACCCAGGTGTATTGATCAGAGAAGGATGGAGCCATAATGGAAGGATCAAAAGTAGTTAGCTTAGATATCCATTGAGGCCCATTTTTTCTGGAGAACTTATTCAGAGCTGCCTCCTCATTGTGCCTCAGCATAGCAAAGTGTACCAGTGATTGGCTTTCCTATTGGCTCTTGAGGAATTGATGCTTGTAGAGGTGCTCTCATTCCCTTGAAAACATTCTCAGGACACTGGAGGAGGTAGTTGATGGCCTGGACTTAAGGGAAAGTGTTGAGCAGATGTATTTCAGCTCACATATCATCCTTAAGTCCTTAGAGTGAGCTGAGGACCCAGCAAGCACTGAGAGCCAAGGGCATGGCATGTTCACATCCAAGGCCTGAGAGTAAAAGCAAGGGAGATCTGGAAGGGCAGTGTGAAGAGGTTGGTAAGAGCAGGAGTGTTGAGGGTGCCTGTGAGCTATGACAAGCCCATAGTACATGGTAAGCCCATAATCCATCTGGTTTTGCATGGGTCCCACTGTAATGGTAGCATGTTCTCTGTGCTGTCTTCACAGGGTTGCATTCCCTTTCCATCATGGTCCATTGGCAACATACAGAGGAAATGGCCCCACAACTTTGGCTGAGTGTTGATGTCTTCCAACTGAGTCTCCAGCGAAGAGTTGTGGTTTGGCTGACTTGCCCTAGGTCACCTGAGTTAAAAGGTAAGGAACATGGGAATTGCTGCATGTATTCTAGGTGTCCTGGTCTTGGAGGAGCAGGGAACTGCTGCCATCTGTACATCCAGTCCCTTCGGGATATGGACCATGCTTAGGGCCTCTGGTTTCTCCCAGGTTTGGAGCTTCGGCCCATTGTCCCCTGGCAGTGTATGGGCAATGTCTTGCAGTCCCTTGCTCTCCCCAAAGCCAGAGCATTCCAGAGTACGGGAACCACTTTGTGCAATGTACTCCAATGTGCTTGGATCTATGATGATTCCCAGTCAAACATTCCTTGGAAAAGCTGAACAAAATGAGTGAAAATTCTGTACTGCCACTCTCATCGGGACTGAGGTCCAGCATCTTGGGTCTCCCAGGTGCTATGGGCGTCAGGCACAGGCTGCCCATCCACTCCATTGTTCTTGACTTCTTCGGGCTCTAGCCAGAGTCTGCAGAGACAGGTGTGTGCTTGCCCCACTCTCCGAAAAAGCATGGCGTAGGACACAGCAGCTCCTAAAGCTCAGGTGGCATGCTCACTTTGCTGTTGAGGAGATGCTTGGCAGATTCTCAGTAGAGAGTCGTGCTAGGTCCAAGGATAGGGCCCAAGCCATTGTGGAAAGTTGACTGTGAGGCAAAATTAGCAGTGGCAGTGGCACCAAAGTTTGACTCTTCACATGGTAATATCTGGCAGTGGATTCAGCCTTCTCAGAAGCACTGATATGAATTTTAACCCTGTTGCATTGCTTTAGAGAGTCAATAGATTTCAGGCTGCAGGTAGATTGTAGCTTGACCCAGTAGCAGGTAACTGAGACAATGTGACTGTGGTCTGTTCAGGTGGTGAACAGAAGCCTCTGTGTCCCTGGCAGCTTGTAAGATTCTCGGGCAATTGCCTTGGAAATAGAGAAGGAGCTAAGCAATGGAGGTGGTGACAGGCAACTCACTGGTCAAATTGCACCACATTTAAACACTTACCTGTGTACCAGGACTGATAGCACTTTGATGGACTCGGTGGAAGCACGAGACTTGCAGACCTGTGTCTCAATAGGTTTTTTTAAAGAACATTTGTAGGAATCTCCTCTTGGGTAGGTGCTGTTGCTTTGGAAGTTGTTGAAGGGATATCCTTGGAATGTTTGGACATACTTGGCAGCCTCCTTGGCAAGGTCAAAGGGAAAGTCTAGGAACAGTTCTTGCATCCATAGCCTTAGGAGAAACGTCTTGATGAGAGACCCTCTAAATTAGAGACCAAGGTGTCATGGGACCTTTCTTTTCGACTTTTGGGCATGACCTTCTGGAAAGACAAGTTGCTAATGTGCATAGGAAGGAGGTTTCAATGGGGCACATGGTGTTTTGCAAATCCACCCTAGACCCATGCTCACGGGAAATGTCAAGGAGAAAATGAGTTCTTGGATGCAGAGTGAATTTGATACACTAAGATGATTCCATTCACGTGGTATCCTGGCCTGGGATAGTTCAGCACAATGGGATTTTTGAGCTTCAGTGTGGGAAGCTGTACAGGATGGTGTGAGAAGTTTTCCCAGGAAGAGATCAATGCAGGGTGGATGGCCAAAAGCAATCTCTTGAGATAGGAGGAAGTCTTCACAAAAGAAAAAATGAGCACTGGACAGGTGGACAGAAATAGGTACTACCTTCCATGGGCAAGGAAAAGTCAAGGGGTAAAAGACTGAGAGAAGGGAGAGAGAGAGAGAGAGAGAGAAAGAGAAAGAGAGAGAGAGAGAGAGAGAGAGAGAGAGAGAGAGAGAGAGAGAGCGAGAGAGCGAGATAGAGAGAGAGAGAGAGAGAGAGAGAGAGAGAGAGAGAGAGAGAGAGAGAGAGAGAGAGAGAGAGAGAGAGAGGAAGAGAGAAGTGTTTTTCTGCTGGGCCCAATTAAGCTTGCTACCCATGAGCTGGAATTTTGAAGCCTCAGAGGAGTTTGACTTTGCCTCATGCAAAGACCCAGATGTATTGATCAGAGAAGGACTGGAGCCATAATGGAAGGATCAAAAGAAGTTAGCTTAGATATCCATTGAGGCCCATTTTTTCTGGAGAACTTATTCAGAGCTGCCTCCTCATTGTGCCTCAGCATAGCCAAGTGGACCAGTGATTAGCTTTCCTATTGGCTCTTGAGGACTTGATGCTTGTAGAGGTGCTCTCATTCCCTTGAAAACATTCTCAGGACACTGGTGGAGATAGTTGATGGCCTGGACTTAAGGGAAAGTGTTGAGTAGCTGTATTGCAGCTCACATATCATCCTTAAGTTCTTAGAGTGAGCTGAGGACCCAACAAGCACTGAGAGCAAAGGGCATGGCATGTTCACATCCAAGGCCTGAGAGTAAAAGCAAGGGAGATCTGGAAGGGCAGTGTGAAGAGGTTGGAAAGAGCAGGAGTGTTGAGGGTGCCTATGAGGTATGACAAGCCCATAGTACATGGTAAACCCATAATCCATCTGGTTTTGCATGGGTCCCACTGTAATGGTGGTGTGTTCTCTGTGCTGTCTTCTCAGGGTTGCATTCCCTTTATCATGGTCCATGGGTTACATGCAGAGGAAATGGCTCCACAACTTTGGCTGAGTATTGATGTCTTCCAACTGAGTCTCCAGCAAACTGTTGTGGTGTTACTGACTTGTGCTAGGTCACCTGATTTAAAAGGTAAGGAACATGGGAATTGCTTATTGAATTCAGGTGCCCTGGTCTTGTAGGAGCAGGGAACTGCTGCCATTTGTATATCTAGTCCCTTCGGGATATGGAGCATTCTTAGGGCCTTTGATTTCTCCAAGGTTTGGAGCTTCGGCCAATTGTCCCCTGGCATTAAATCGCAATGTCTTCAGTCCCTTGCTCTTCCCAAAGCCAGAGAACTCCAGAGTACAGGAACCACTTTGTGCAATGCACTCCAATGTGCTTCGATCTATGATGATTCCCAGTCAAACATTCCTTGGAAAAGCTGAACAAAATGAGTGAAAATTCTGTACCACCACTCTCATCGGGACTGAGGTCCAGCATCTTGGGTCCAGCATCTTGGGTCTCCCAGGTGCTATGGGCGTCAGGCACAAGCTGCCCATCCACTCCATTGTTCTTGACATCTTCGGGCTCTAGCCAGAGTCTGCAGAGACAGGTGTGCTTGCCCTACTCTGCCAAAAAGCATGGCGTAGGACACAGCAGCTCCTAAAGCTCAGGTGGCATGCTCACTTTGCTGTTGAGGAGATGCTTGGCAGATACTCAGTAGGGAGTCGTTCTAGGTCCAAGGATAGGGCCCAAGCCATTGTGGAAAGTAGACTGTGAGGCAAAAGTAGCAGTGGCAGTGGCACCAAAGCTAGGATCTTCACATGGTAATATCTGGCAATGGATTCAGCCTTCTCAGAAGCACTGATATGAATTTTAACCCTGTTGCATTGCTTTAGAGAGTCAATAGAATGCAGTCTGCAGGTAGAGTGTAGCTTGACACAGTAGCATGTAATGGAACCTGTGTGACATTGGTCTGTTCAGGTGGTAAACAGAGGTCTCTGTGTCCCTGGCAGCTTGTAAATTCCTGGGCAATTGGCTTGGAAATAGATAAGGTACTAAGCACTGGGGTTGATGACTTGCACCTCACTGGTCAGTTTGCACCACATTTAAACACTTACTTGTGTACCAGGACTGATATCACTTTGATGGACTCAGTGGATCATGAGACTTGCAGACCTGTGTCTCAATAGGTTTTTTGAAAGAACATTTGTAGGAATCTCCTCTTGTGTAGGTGCTGTTGCTTTGGAAGTTGTTGAAGGGATATCCTTGGAATGTTTGGACTTTCTTGTCAGCCTCCTTGGCAAGGTCAAAGGGAAAGTCTAGGAACAGTTTTTGCATCCACAGCAGGACGAGAAACATCTTTGTGAGAGACCCTCTAAATTAGAGACCAAGTTGTCATGGGACCTTTTTTTTTTTTTTTATTGACGTTTGGGCGTGACTTTTCAGGAAAGACAAGTTTCTAATGTGCATAGGAAGGAGGTTTAATAGGACACATTGTGTTTTGCAAATCCACCCTAGACACATGCTCATTGGAAATATCAAGGAGAAAATGAGTCTTGGATGCAGAGTGAATTTGATACACTAAGATGACATGAGTCACGTGGTGTCCTTGCCTGGGATAGTTCAGCACAATGGGATTTTTGAGCTTTAGTGTGGGAAGCTGTACAGTATGATCTGAGAAGTTTTCACAGGAAGATATCAACAGAGGATGGATTGCCAAAAAAGCAGTTTCTTGAGATAGGAGGAAGTCTTCATAACAGCCAAACTTCAGAGGAATTTATTGTGCGTCATGTTAAGATCCGGGACTATTGATCAGAGTGAGATTGGTGTCATGATGGAAGGCTCAAAAGTAGTTGGCTTCGATATTCATGGAGGCCCATTTTTGTTTGTTAACTTATCCAGAATTGCCTCATCATTTTTCCTCAGCATAGCTGAGGAGACCAGTGATTGCTCTTGTTATTGTTTTTGGTATTTTTTTTGGGTGGGGTCGAGTCTTTGAGAATTGCCATCAATCCATTGAGAATTTTTCCAGTATTTTTGTAGAAGAAGATGATGGCCTGTGCCTCCTAGAAAGTGTTCTTTACGGGTAGATCTGCTCACATATCATCCCCAAGGCCTTAGAGGGATGTGAGGACCCAGCAAGCACTTGATGCCCAAGGGCCTAGATTGTTCACTGCTATGGCCTGAGATTAAAAGCAAGTGAGATCTGGAAAGGCAGTGTGAAGTGATTGGCAAGGGCAGGAACCATTTTTGAGGGAGCCTGTGAAATCTGACAAGCCCATAGTACACTGCAAGCCTGTCATCCATCCAGTTTTCCATGTGTCCCACTGTAATGGTGGCTTGTACTCTATGCTGTCTTCACAGGGTCGCAATCCCTTTCCAGCTTGGGCCATACTCAACATGCAGAGAAAAGGACTCCACAACTTTGGCTGAGTGTTTAAGTTTTCCAACTGAGCCTCCAGCTAAAGTGATGTGGTGTTGCCGCTTTGCCAGCAGTCACCTTAGGTAAAATGTAAGGAACGTGGTAATTGCTACATGAATTCAAGGTGCCTAGGTCTTGGTGGATCAGGAAATAAATGACATCTGTGTGTCCATACCCTTCGGCACTTCTAGCAGGCTTAGTGACTCTGGGTGCTCTCATATTTGTAACTTTTGCCCAATTTTTCTTCTTAATGGATGGGTAATTTCTTGCAGTTCCTTGCTTTCCCCAGAATTCAAGCACTCCAGATTACCCTACTTTACTTTGTGCATTGCATTCCAGTGTCCTTGCATGTATGATGATTCCCTGTCAAACATTCCTTTAAAAAGATGAACATAATCAGTGAAAACTCAGTACCACCACTCATTGGGACTGAGGTCAAGCTCCTTGGGTCTCCCAGGTCCTATATGCATCAGAACCAGGCTGTCCATCCTCTCCATTGTCCATGCCTTTCTCGGCCTATAGACAGAATCTTTAGATACTAGTCTGTGCTTGGCCTCCTCTGCCTGAAACCTTGGCATAGGGTACAGTAGCCACTTAGGCTCTGTTTTTTTGCTCCTTTTTTGTCGTGTAGATGCTTCACAGATACTCTGTATATAGTTGTGCTCGGTCCAAGGAGAGGCACCCAGCCATAATGCAGATTAGAATGTGATGCAGAAGTAGGAGTGGCATGGCCCCAATGCTTGGCTTTGCACTAGGAATGCTTTCCAGTGGATTCAGGTTTCTCAGAAGCACTGCCTTCAGTGGTAACCCTGTTGTGTTCTTCTACTGAGATACAGTGGGGCAAAGGCTGTACGTGGAATGTAGCCTGACGTAGTATCATGTAACTGGGATTGTGTGACTGTGGTCTGTTCAGGTGGTAAACAGAAAGCCTTTTTGTCCCTGGAATCCTGAAAGATTGACAGGCAAGTGGTTTGGAAATAAAGCAGGAACTTCACATTGGAGGTCATGGCAGTCACCTCTCAGGTCAGTTTCCCCCACATTTATATACTTTTCTGTGTCCCCAAACTCATGGCACTTTGGTGGAGTCAGAGGAATCATGAGATTTCCAGACCTGTGTCTGAGATAGATGTGTAGATGGAACTTTTGTAGGAATTTCCCTTTGGGTAGATGTCGTTGCTTTGGATGTTGTTGTTAGGATATCCCTTGATATGTTTGGACATTCTTGGAAGCCTCCTAGACAAGTTCAAAGTACATGTCCTGGAGCTTTTCTTATATCCACAGCCTTAGCATAACTATCTGGCTGAGAGTCTCTCAAAATTTCAGACTAATTTGTCATGGGACTCTTTTTCTTTGATTTCTGAGATTTTGATGTGACTCTTCTAGGAAGACTATTTGCTAAATGTGCATTAGAAGGAGTCTTCAATGGGTCACATGATGTTTTGCAAATCCAGCTTGAGACTCATGCTTATTAGCATTTTTAACAGAAACTGAGTCCTTGGATGTAGGCTGAATTTGATGCACTAAGATGCCTTGAGTCTTGTTGGATCATGACTTGTAATATTTTAGCACAATGGGATTTGCCTTTGTGTGTGCATCTGATGGGTATGGCCTGAGAAGTCTTTTTTGCAAGAAAATATCAATGCAGGGTGAATGACCAATGGCATTCTCATGAGAGGATGTGTTCACAACTGACAAAAAGAGCACTGGAACGATGGACAGAAGTAGGGACAAGATGCTACAGTCAAGGAGGTGACTCAGAGCAAGAGAGAGAAAGAGAGAGAGAGAGAGAGAGAGAGAGAGAGACAGAGACAGAGACAGAGACAGAGACAGAGACAGAGACAGAGACAGAGACAGACAGAGACAGACAGAGACAGACAGAGACAGACAGAGACAGAGACAGACAGAGACAGACAGGGACAGACAGGGACAGACAGAGAGCACACTAAGCACATTGTTCATCTCTGTTTGATAGGGTCGCAGCTAAATGGCTGAATGTGCTCTTTGTTGTCTTTACAGAGACACATTCCTTGTCCTACATGGGCCGTGAGTGACATCCAGATAAAGTGTGCCCACATCATTGGAGGAAGTTTGATGACATCTTTTTTTTTTTTTTTTTTTTTTTTTTTTTTTTTTTTTTGCCTCTCTTTCCACTGATGGCTGACTAGGCCATCTTCTAATTCATATGCAGCTAGAGACATGAGCTCTGGGGCAGGGGGCAGGTACTGGTTAGTTCATATTGTTGTTCCACCTATAGTATTGCAGATCTCTTTAGCTCCTTGGGTACTTTATCTAGCTCCTCCATTGGGGGCCCTGTGATCCATCCAATAGCTGACTGTGAGCATCCACTTCTATGTTTGCTAGTCCCTGGCAAAGTCGCACAAGAGACAGCTCTATCTCGGTCCTTTCAGCAAAATCTTGCTAGTGTATGCAATGGTGTCAGCATTTGGAAGCTGATTATGGGATGGATCCACGGATATGGCAGTCTCTAGATGGTCCATCCTTTCGTCACATCTCCAAACTTTGTCTCTGTAACTACTTCCATGGGTGTATTGTTCCCAATTCTAGGACAGGGCAAAGTATCCACACTTTGGTCTTCATTCTTCTTGAGTTGCATGTGTTTTGCAAGTTGTATCTTATATCTTGGGTATTCTAAATTTCTGGGCTAATATCCACTTATCAGTGAGTACACATTGTGTGAGTTCCTTTGTGATTGTGTTACCTCACTCAGGATGATGCCCTCCAGGTCCATCCATTTGCCTAGGAATTTTATAAATTCATTCTTTTTAATAGCTGAGTAGTACTCCATTGTGTAAATGTACCACATTTTCTGTATCCATTCCTCTGTTGAGGGGCATCATCTTAATGAGCCACCAGTGACCACTTTTGTTGTTGCTGCCTTGCCTGGGGAAAAGTGAGTTAAAAGTAAGAAATATATGAAATTCCCCAAGAATTTATAGTGCACATGGCATTATGGATCAGTGAGAATCTGCTGTCCTTCACACATAACACTTTTGGACCTGTAGCAGGCTTAGTGCCTCTAGTTTCTCCTCTGACTAGTGCTTATTCTCTTTATTCTCTGGTAATGATGGGGAATATCTTGCATTTCCCTGTTCTTACCAAACTTGAGCACTCTTGAATATCCTAATCCTCTATGTACAAGGCACTCCTTTGTGATAGATTGATGATGATTCGCAAACAAACAATCCTTGGAAAGCTGAACAAAATGAGGGACTACTCAGTACTGCCACAGTTATCGTGACTGAGGTCCAGCACCAAATATCACCCTTGTACTGTGGTCATCAGACACAGGCTGGACCAATACTCCATTACCCTTGATTTCCTTGAGATGTAGATAGAATCCATGATGAAGGGCCTATAATTTGTCTACTTTGCCAGTATCAATGGCCATGGTCTTGGGAGTCCCTTTAGGTCTATTGACAGCCTCCCTATATTTTTGAGAAAATATTTGGCAAAGTCTGGGTAGGAAATCTCCTAGGGGCCAGGAGTGTAGCCTCATCCAACTAAACTGTGTTGTAGAGTGGGAAGAGCAGTGGCACACAATCTTGTCTCTGCAGTGTGGAATGTCAAGAAGCAAGTTTAGGAAACTTACCTTCTGTCTTAATATGAACTTCAACTGTGTTTTGTTACTCACAGAGACAATGAAGTGCAGGCAGCATGGTGAATGGGGCCTAATGTAGTAGTATGATACAGCAACTTTGTGACTGTTGTCAGCTCCTGTCCTGAACTAGAAAACCCTTTGGGCTGGTACACTGAATGAATCCTGCTACATGAGCTTGGAAACATCAAAGGAGTGAAATATTGGAGGTGATGGCACACAACTCTATTGTCATTCTGCCCCTGGTTTACATGTTTCCATGTGTCCAAGGACACTGAGGAATTTTTTGAACTTATGTAGAAACATGAGAATTGCAGACATGTGTCTGAGGTGGGTGTGTTGTCACTGGTAGGAATCTCCCCTTGGGTAGATCAGGTTGTTTTTGGTTACTAATCTTCTTGGAATGAAACTTAGAGAGTTTTGAGATTCTTGCAGTCCTTCTAGGGAATGAGAAAGTTCGAACAGTTTGGAGCAGTGCTCATATACATTGTCCTAGTAGGCATTCTGGTAGGCTGATGTAATCCTCAAAGCTGGAATCTCAGATATTTTGTCACTTTTTTTTTTTTTTTGGTTTTTTAAGACAGGGTTTCTCTGTATAGCCCTGGCTATCCTGGAACTCACTTTGTAGACCAGGCTGGCCTCGAACTCAGAAATTCGCCTGCCTCTGCCTCCCGAGTGCTGGGATTAAAGGCGTGCGCCACCACGCCCAGCTTTTGTCACTGTTTTTAATTCTGATATTTTGGCTATGATTCTCCCAGAAAGCACAGTTCATGTTCTGTCTAGGTTTGCATGGAGAAAAGTGATTTATTGGTCTTGTGATATCATTTAAATCAAGGTTGAGACCCTCAATCATCGGCGTTGTCAATAAGAACTTTGGCTTTTAAATTTAGGCTGAATTTTGGTCATGTAGATGGCTTGAATCAAGTGGGTTGAAATCCTGGGAGTTATCAACCCCAGTGGGTTATGCTTGTATGTTTCCAATTTAGCATGTGTGTTCGTCTAAGTCTTCTCCTCAAGAAGACATCATTGAATGATTCCTGATCCATGCTATTCCCATGATATATGAATTGCTCACAAGTAACAATTTATAAAATATAAAGCCTGACAGAGGCACAGAGAAGATATAGTATGGTGATGTTGCTGTCAGTGGAAAAGAGAGACAGAGAGTAGCAGAGAGTAACCTAGACAGAGAGAGGCAGAGAGATACATAGAGACAGAGAGACACAACACAGATAGAGGCATGAAGGTATAGAGAGACAGAGAGATAGGGAGAAAGGTAGCAAGTGAGTTGGATGCAGATTTAGAGCAAGAAAGAAGGGTACTTGTGTTACTTGATAGCCCCAGTTCTTCCACTCATCTGTTGGTAAGCAGGACCTATTGAGAACTTTGATGGCTTGTTCATCAAAAAGCTTATAGTGTAGAATTGTGTAGCTTTGGAACCACTATTGCAGCAGTTCACATAATGGACATATATATCCATGGAGCCTTGGTAGTGCTGGTAAACTTGGAAGACCTGCCACCTGATTCTCCATTGGGATACCCAATCTTCCCTGAGTGTGGGTGTCAATGTAAGTGGATTTATCTGGCTTGATGCTTTAAGAGTGTCTTCAAACCTTTGAGAATTTTGTGCTGATATAAGAGAAGAAAGTTGAAGTGATAGGCATCTTAAAGGATATTGTACTCTAGATTTGCTCTGGTCTCATCTTCAAGGAAGTGATAGGAGGCTAAGTCTCACCAAGCACTTGAAAGTAATGGGTGTGCTATGTTACCAGTCAATTCCTGAGAGGAATAGAGTCCTCATTCTGGACTGCATAGTCCAAGGTATTGGCAAGGAGTGTTGACAGCCCCAGTGTGTTCTGACCATTCCAAAATATATACTAAGCACATTATCCATCTCAATGTGCATGGGTGCCATCTAAGTGGCTGCATATGTTCTTTGTTGTCTTCACAGAGATGCATTCCTTTTCCTTCATGAGCCATCCATAGAAAGTATCACCACATCACTGGACAAAAGTTGATGATATCTGAATGAGCTACCAGTGACCCTTTTTTGTTGTTATTGCCTTGCCTGAGGAAAAGTGAGTTAAAAGGTAAGGAATGCATGAATTTCCCCAAGAATTCAAGGTGCTCAAGACTTTGTGGACCAAATTTCTACTTTACAGATTTTCCACAGTTTTGACATGTAGAATACCTTGGAATCCACAACAAAATTCAGGCTTCATTTTCTATAGTACACATTTCTCTCAGCACTACTGTCTTGTAATCTCCTATTAGCATAGCAGTTCTTACAGCATTCCACCACTTTTAAGTTCAAAGTTCTAAATCATTCTAGAATCCTGCAAAAAAAAAAAAAAAAAAACCAGTTGGATCTTCACAGAAATTCAACACTCCTTTTACCAAATTCTGTTTTATTTAGTTATTTTTGCTGTAATAAATCATCATTACTAGGGAAGCTTAAGAAAGAAAGGATTTAATTGGAATTATTGTTGTACAGGATTGGAGTCTTTGATGGCACAATTATCCTTGACAGCAACAACTTTTGTGATCTTCTATCTTAATGTACAACCAAAAGACAAAAAGAACACTGATAATGGTATGAGTCTTTGAAACCCAGTGCCCACCTAACATGACATATCTCATTCAACATGCTCACAACTTTTAAACCTCTCACACCAATTTCAAACTAATGATTCAAACCAGGGAGCCTATGTAGGGCATTAGCATTCAAACTGCCATAGTAAGGTTTTTGTGTTGTATTTTAAGTCATTCTCAAAGATGTTTTATCTTTACAGAAAATGTAATTTTAATTTCCTGAAATGTATAATGTATTGGTATGCTCTACATGAGTTTATTGGCCAAACTATTTAACAGGCTAATATTATCTTTTAAAAAATCTTTATAGTGTTTCTACATATCAGTTTATATTTTGTCACTAAAAAGTATTTCTTTGTATTTTTCTCCTCCTATCTAATTAATAGACTAATCTTCTCCCGATGACTCTTTTCATTCTTTTTCTAGAAAAGTATTTACTCAAAACTAAGTATTTAAAGCTAAGTATTTTATGTAAATTTATTTTATTCCAGGAATGTAGAAAATAGAAACATGACAGATTATTTTATCTGAAATCATTGTCCTAGAATTTAAACTATAAAATAAAGAATGAATGAAGAAAGCATAGAATCTATAGTCCCTGGATGTGGTTGTTATTTTAAGCTAGCAAAGAATGTATGTGAAAACAAAGAAAGAACAATGAAAAGAAGAAGAGGAGGAGGAGAAAGAAGTGAAAGAGAAAGAAGAAGAGTAAAAAAGAAAGAAGTAGAAGCAGCAGAAACAAAAGTGGAAGAGGCAGAAAAAGCAGGAGAAAAAGGAAAAGAAAGAAGAGGAGGAGGAGGATAAAAAAGAAAGGAAAAAAAGAAAGAAGTAAAAATGACACCACTACATTTATGATAGGAAGTTATAAAGTCTTTTTTTTTCTGGCCACTCTATGAATCCATGCTTCAAAGTGACTTTCCTTATGTAGTGTAACCAGATATGTTCTATTCCATGTAAATGTACAGTATAATATTTTCCAACCCTCTTCCTCTTTAGGACATGTGTTCGTAAACTCTGCCATTTTTCTTGTCTCCTGGCAGATGATACCTACAGTGATGAGGTGGAGTTATAGATGGTGCCATTTCTTCTACCAGCAGCTTCACCAAAACAATCTTCACTATACATGCTGATGCCTCTTTCCTGTGTAGCAGCAGACACCACCTGCAGATAAGAAATGCTTAAGTGAGAAATGCTCATTTTGGGATATCATCGCTGAAACTATAATTTGGGCATGGTGACTGTTTCCCTTGCTGCCACTTGACTCAATCTCAGAAGTTTAATAGATAAAATAATATTGTACAAGATGCTCAAAATGGTGGAAGTAATTAGTGCTCCTATAAATATATATTGACAATTTAAAATATAACATATTAAAAATAAAATGCATAATTAAACAAACCTGAATGCATACTTATAAAATTAATACATAAAATTTGTGCTGCCTCTTTTTTGAAGACTACCCCCATAGTTTCTCTCTGTTAAGAGAAGTGAATACACGCTTTTAAGTAATAAATGTACAAGCAGATACACATACTGTCTGGTGGGGGGACTTCTAGTAGTAATGCCATATTATTGTGCAAATTGCTACTTTTGTTTGAGTCTTTTTGATGAGCTTTTGCTGCTATGTCATTTATTGAATGACAATATGTCTGTTTTGTAGATGCAATAGAATTAAATATTTTAAATATTGCTTATACATTAGCATTTATATAGGTGCCAATTTTCTGCGCAATAGACTTCCATATATATTAACATTTATGCATTTATCTCCTCTATTAAAGTAAATTTACCTAGAACACAAATTATTGAAATTAAGTATATTTACACTTAAATTTTTTATAATTGTCATGATTCTTTTAAGAATGTGCTTGAAGAGCTTTCTTGTTAGAGTCAATGAATTAGATAGCCCAATTTTTCAAAATACAATTATGGTAGATTTTACAAATGATTGAGATCCTTTCCAGTGTGTTAGACCAAATTATTGCTCTGAATTGTATTTATTTTATTTTTGAGTTTGATCATTTTCATGTTTAATAGCCATCTGTATTATTTTAATTTCCTATTTATGTCAAAACTTGGGAGTATGTGTAGATTTAGTCTCTTTAATGATCTTATACTATTTGGGAAAGATAATATTTTGGATTGTCAAACATTACATGTTTGTCACACTTTTAAACTTTGTTTTGTTATCAGAATGCGTATTATTCTTACATGTCCAAATATAATCATGTTTGCTTTTATGGCTTCTGAGTTTCATGTCATTTAAAAAAATATTCTGAACCCATAAAGCTTTTCACCTATGTTAATTCTAATTATTTTCTGTTTTTTAAAGTCAAATTCTTATGTCATGAAAATAATTTTATTTTGAAATCTTACAGTTGCGAAGTTATTTGCCATTACTTATAATTATTTGCAAATAATTGCCCATTTATCTGTAATGCCATCTTGCATATGTGCTGTATTCTCATCCATGAATGGCTCCATTTTTGTTGTGTGGATATGTGTGTCTCTTCTCCCTTCTGTCTCATGTGTCTTCTTGTTGGAAGAAGTTACAGTATAGACTGCAATTTCATCAATCTTAATAAATTAATCTGGGAAAAACTTGTTTTAAATGATACCGTCTTCATAAATAA
Source organism: Mus caroli (assembly GCF_978045245.1). Lineage (NCBI taxonomy): Eukaryota > Metazoa > Chordata > Mammalia > Rodentia > Muridae > Mus > Mus caroli. Next base: position 87,560,796 of record NW_028227263.1, read on the forward strand.
GGACAATGTATGTCTCTTTTATTAAATAATTAATTATTGTTGATATTTTCACTGTGATGTTGGGCTTTTCTCTCTTTTTTGCTTTTTTATTTGGTTTTAAAGTTTTTTTAGATTTTGTTTTAGGGGCATGAGTTAAGTGGCCCTGTTACTTCTTTTTATTATTTATAGAATGTAAAAATTTTGCAAATACTGATTTTTCTCCCAATCTAATTGATAACAATTTTGGTTATGTTGATAAAACTCCACAAACTGGTAATCTCAGAGCACTTAAGCAATTGTGGAATTATTATCCTCCCTTGATTTAAATGGGATTTCCCACAATGCTTTGTGGATATGAGTAGCACATTGCTACTTTTCTATATTTCCAAAAAGACCACCTTGAAAGAGCAATGATCAAGCAAAGTTGAGTTTACTAAACTTATTGCAGCAAGGGAAAACAACACCATAATAGGGCTTAGTAGTGGTTTAAAGGCAAAATAATGGCCTTTCTACCTGGACTACTAGGGTATGAAGCATAGACAAAAACAATGAATGGGCCCAATTAAGCATGCCATACTTTAAGATGGATTGGGGTAGGATGTGTTCCTAATGTGCTTCCTGATAATTAAATTGCTAAGTGAGTCATGACCTCAATAAGATATTAGTGACAGAACAATATTTATCTATATATGCAAATAGATTTTATCACTTAAATAAATCACTCAGTCTTGCTGAGCAAGACTCTACTATTGATGTTATCAGGTCTTATTCTCAAAAGGTAAGTTATTTTTTTTCATATGACTGGATGTAATTATAAATGTAATATTGTAACTTTAACTTTGAGATATTTGATATATTATGTTAGGAAGGTTGTACTTCCATTTTTCATATTTTTTAGGAATTTAAATTTAAGCAAGCTGGAGGATGTAATTGCTACTTTTTACACAAATACTTGTACTATATTTTTAATAATTATTTATTGCCATAAATATTTTATTTTCAATCATTAGTTATCCATTTTATTCCATGCTTGAGCATACTCTCTTCATTTAATTCTCTGTATTAACTGCAGAGCTCTAATCATTTAAATTTGATTTGGACTTTTTTGAGTTCTTATGATTAAATGAAATCACTTTTCCATTCACTTTCTTATCTATTTCTCTCATTCATTTGTGTTAGAATTTCTTATTATGTTTAAGTAATGTAGTGAATTTTCATCTGTGCAGTGATCAATGGGTAGTGACCAGGGTTAATTAATCACATCAGTGAAATCTGGTCTTTAATGGATAATAAAATCTCTGGCTCAGACGAGATCGAGCACGTTCAGGGTGGTATGGCCTATTGTCATAACTGGTAGAATTATTTTAATCCCTAATCTAAAACTTTGACATTCTCGTAGTTTCCCTTTGGCATTCAGAATATAAAACCTGTGTCCCACAACTGAAATAAGGCCAGTTATTTCCTGGAACCCTTGCTTGGAAAATTCACCCCATTAGTGAATTAGTGCATTAGTGAATTAGTTCTCTGTTGCTTCTGATTCAACATTCTCTTGTTCCTATCAACATTGCTGTGATTTTCCATTAATCCCCACTTCAGGATTGTAGTTTTGCTCTGTGTTAGATACATAAACCATACTGTCTACAGAACTTTCCAAGAGGAAAACTAACGATGATATTGGTCATGATTTTGGAGTTAATAAATCAACAAATAACATGATATGCTCTAAAAAAAATCTCTGAGTTTGTTCACATTACTACATATAGTTAGTTTCATATCAGATATATAATGTTTATTCTTTGCTCACAGAAGATTACAATGCACTCAGATTTTCTATCACACTATTTGTACTCTCCATTTTCAAATGAGTAAGTTGCACATGTGGATTTTTAGAATAACCCATTTTCTTCTTTCATTCACAATCAAGATTTTAGATTTTTTCCAGGTTTTAAAAATGTTCCAAATCCATTTATATATTTTCCCTATGCATGTTTCATAATAATTGTTTCATTTTTTTAATCCATTAATTTTCATTTGTTTTTGATAAAAATTATGTTGCCATACATACTTTCTGAAATAATAAACATGGCACACGAGAAATAAGGAAAGTGATTATCTGTATATCAGGCCAACAGCCTATGTTGTTACATTATTAATCTGCTGTGTGTTCTTTTTAAAATTTATTTATTACATATTTTCTTTATATACATTTCAAATGCTACCCCAAAAGTTCCCTATACCCTCCCCCTGCCCTGCTCCCCTACCCACCCACTCCCACTTCTTGGCCCTAGTGTTCCCTATACTGGGGCATATAAAGTTTGCAAGACAAAGGGGTCTCTCTTACCAATTATAGCCGACAAGGCCATCTTCTGCTACATATGCAGCTAGAGACATGAGCTCTGGGGGTACTGGTTAGTTCATATTGTTGTTCTACCTATAGGGTTGCAGATCCCTTTAGCTTCTTGGGTACTTTCTCTAGCTCCTCCAATGATGGCCCTGGCTTCCATCCAATAGCTGACTGTGAGCTACCACTTCTGTGTTTTTCAGGCATTCTTTTTTTAATTAATTAATTAATTAATTTAGAGGAATTTTAGGTTGAATTCAGTTGTTTTCATTCTTTAAAAAATAAAAACATAAAGGAAAAAGGAAGTTGGGTCTTGTTGTACTGCCCAGACGAGACGAGACCTGAACTCGTGCACTCATGGATCCTCCTGTCTCACATTCCTTAGTAGCTGGATCCTGCAATCAGTTTTAGTTCTGTACTGTGCTGCTAGGGATGGGGCCCCGAGCCTTGGGCACCCAGAGTGAGGTTTTTCAGGCATTCTTAATGATATTTTAAAAACCATTTTAAATAAGTGTTTGGTTAAGTGATTTAGGTATGTATGACTTAATTTGAAATCATAGAACCCATGATTGAAAAGTTGAATGTGGTGTTACATTAGTATATATGTTTATACTGCCTTTGCTAGTAATCAGACACAGCTTGAGGGGTCTGGTTCACTGTAAACCAGTCCATCTTAATAACTGACCACCAGAAAAATGAGAGACCCTGAGTTAAAAGCACCAACAAACAAAAATATTAAACAACCTAAGACAGATTATTCTTAACAATAACACCTACAGCTATTGTTCTGGCTTCATCACAGCCATATTCCCTGATAGAAGGCACCACCAAACACACATATGCCTAGGAACTCAAACATGCACAAACAAAACATTATTAAAAGAGTGAAGTTTATCTTAGCAATTTCTTCCACAGAAATTTTGCAATATTTTCATTTATTATCAATTTCTTTATTAATTCTGGAGCAGGTGCACACATTTGCCATAGTGCACATGAAAAATCAGAGGGCAACCTTTATTTAGATCTTCTATTATCTAGGTTCTAGGGATTGATTGAAAGACATGAGGCTTGGTCTTAAGTACATTTACCTATCGAGGCATCTTGGTGGCTATTTTAAAATATATTTTAAGTGACTTTGTGTATTAAAAAAATTCATAGTTTGCAAAGTGACTTCAAATAATTATAATTCCTAACTCTAGGCTCTTTGGCCATATTATTCTTTCTTCTCCATAGATAACTAGTGGTACTACATCATTCTCATTGTTGCTGTCTCTCCCATTCTCTCATACAGCCTCAATTCTCCAAGGTATATATCCATTAGGAGTATTTTTCCTTTTTTATCAATCATTTTTATTATTTACATTTCAAATGACATCCACCTTCCAAATTACCCATCCACAAAATCCCCATACCATCTTCTGTCTCTCCCCTCTATTTTGCCTCAATGAAGGTGCTCCTTGACCCACTTACCCAGTCCTGCCTCACTGCTCTAGAATCCCCCTAAGCTGGACCAAGGTACTTCCCTCCCATTCCTCCCTCTATGTATACACTTTACTTGGTGTTTTAGTCCCTGAGAGCTCAGAGAACAGCTGTATTAGATTCCTGTCACCAAGCATTTTGTGTCACTAGCAATAGTGTAGGGGTTTGGTGTCTTTAAATTGGATAGATTCCTAGGTGGAGGGGTCTTTGGATGGCCTTTTCTTCAGTTTCTGTTCCATTTCTGGGCATATCATTCCATAGGACAGAAAATTTTCTGGGTTAAAACTTTTGAGATATGTGGGTAGCACCATCCCTCGACTAGGGGGCATGCCTATCTACTGTAGGTGGTCTCTACAGATTGTATCTCCCCTTTCTTGGGTAATTTGAATAAAGTCATCACCATTGGGTCCTGGGAGCCTTTTGCTTCTCTGGAGTATCAGACTTTCTAGAGGCTAAACCTGTTTCCCCATTCCCCACTGCTGCCTGTTTCTATGCAGTATCCTGACACTTTGTACTTCTCTCCTGTCCCTTCCAATAACTGATAATGCTCCATTTTACTTCTCCCTCCTCTTTTCCTTCCAGATCCCTCCTTTTCTCTACATTCTCTGATTGTTTTGTTCCTCATTCTATGTAGGATTGAAGTATCTGTATTTTGGTATTCCTTCTTCTGAAGCTCCATATGGATCGTGGGTTGTATCATTGGATTTCTTAGCTTTGGGGGCTAAAATCTACTTATTAGTGAATGTATACCATGTGTTCTCTTTTGTGTCTGGGTTCCCTCACTCAAGACAATAATTTCTATTTCCCTCCATTTGCCTGTGAACTTAATGAAGTCATTGCTTTTAAGAGCTGAGAAATAATCCATTGTGGAATTGTACTACAATATCTGTATCCATTATTTGGTTGGGAGACAACTGGGTTGTTTCCAGGTTCTGGATATTATAAATAAGTCTGAAACAAACATAGTGAAGCATATGTCCTGTTATATGTTGGAGCATGTTTTGGGTAGATACACAGAACTGGTATATCTGGGTCTTCAGGAAGAATTATTTCCAATTCTTTTTGAGGAATAGCTAGATGATTTCCAAAGTTGTTTTACCAGCTTGCAGTCCCACCAGCAATGGAGAAGTGTTCCTCTTTCTCTAAAGCCTAGCCAGCATCTGCTGTTGCCTGCATTTTTTAACTTATTCATTCAGATTTCTCTCCGGTAGAATCTCTGGGTCCTTTTGATTTGAATTTCCCTAATGACTAAGGATGTTAAAAAATTCATTAAGTGCTTCTCAGCCATTTGATATTCCTCTCTTGAAAATTATTTGTTTAGCGTTGTACCCCATTTTTAATAGAGTATTTGGTTTTCTTGCATCTAACTTCTTGAGTTCTTTGTATATATTGGATTTTAGTCTTCTATTAGATGCAGAGTTGGTAAAACTCTTTTCAAAATCTATGGGCGGCTGTTTTGTCCTATTTAGTGTACTCTGTCTTACAGAAACTTTTCAATTTTTCTGAGGTCCTATATTTCATTTCAATCAGTTTAGATATTATATTTTGCTTCAGAGAGGATCCTACTTCACTCACTCATCCACCCACTCTCCCACAACGTATCCCCGCCAATATCCCCCTTCCTTGGGGTATCAAGTTTCTACAGGAGTAAGGACAAACTTTACCACTGAGACCAAGCAAGACAGTCCTCTGCTACATATGTAGTGGGTGCTACAGACCAGCTCATGTATGCTCTTTGATTAGTGACTTAGTCTCTGGGAGCTCTGAGGGGTCCAAGTTAGTTGACACTGTTATTCTTCCTATGGAGTTGCTATCATTTCAGTTCCTTCAATAGTATCCCTAACTCTTCCATAGGGGTCCCGAACCTCAATCCAATTTTTGCCTGTAAATATCTGCATGTGTCTAAGTCATCTGCTGGCAGATCCTCTCAGTGGACAGCCATGCTAGGCTCCTGTATGCAAGCATAACATGACATCAATAATATTGTCAGAGTTTGGTGCAATTCATGATATGGACACCATGTTGGGCCCATCACTGGGTGGCCTTTGCTTTAGATTCTGCACAGTTCTTGTCTCAACATTTCCTTTAGACAACAACAATTCTGAGTCAATGAAATTTGAAGATGGATGAGTGACACCATTCCTTTACGTGAGGTCATTTCTATCTACTGGAAATGGTTATTTCAGGGTCCATCTGCCAAATGTTGAGCATTTTGACAAAGGTCATCCTCATTAAGTCCTGGGAACTTTTTATATCCCAAGTCTCTCTGAGACTTTCTAGAGTTTCCCTCCACCCACTGCTGCTGCATATTTATTCTCCTGGCCCCCTGGACTTCTATGCTGTCTCCCCCCATATTTAATATTGTACCCCTTTTCACCTCCCACTCTTCTCTCTAATCATAGTCCCTGGCTTTCTCTGACCCCTTTGATTGCTTTTCCCCGTTTAAGTGGATTCAAGAATCCACACTTGTGCCTTCTTTCATGTTAAACTTCATACAGTCTGTGAGTTTTTTCATGGGTATTCTGAATTTTTTGGCTAATATTCACTTCTCCCTGAGTATATGCCTCTCCTTTTGGGTCTAGGTTACCACATTCAGGATGATATTTTGTAATTGTGTTCATTTGCTTGAAATGTTGATGGTGTTTTCACTTTTAATAGCTGTATATTATTCCATTGTAAAAATGACCACATATTTTGCATCCATTCTTTTGTTGATGGACATCTTGGGTATTTCCATCTTCTAGTTGTTACAAATAAGGGTGCTATGTGGAATGCCTGTTCTTGTGGTATATGGGACATCATTGAATATATGGCCAGGAGTGGTATAGTTTGATCTTCCGGTTGAACTATTTTCAATTTTCTGAAGAAGTGCCAGGATGATTTTCAGAGTGGTTGTTCAAGTTTGCAATTGAACCAGCAATGGAGTAGTGTTGCTGTTTCTCCACATCCTTGCTAGAATGTGCTATCAAGTGAGTTGTTTTATATTAGCCATTCTGATTGTTATATTGTGGAATCTCAGGTTCATTGTGATTTACATTTCCCTGATAACTAAGGATGTTCACATTTCTTTTAGTGCTTCTTGGAAATATGATATTCTGTTGAAAGTTCTGTGTTTAATTCTGTACCAACTTTTAAATTGGTTTTTTTTTTTTGAGGTCTATCTTCTTGAGTTCTTTGTATATTTTGGATATTAGCCCTGTGTCAGATTCAGAATTAGTGAAGATCTTTTCTAAATCTGTAGGTGGCCATTTTCTTCTATTGACAGTTTTGTTTGCCTAATAAGCTTTCAGTTTCATAATGTCCCATTTCTCAATTGTTGGTCTTAGAGACTGAATTAAAAAATATATATAATCAACAAAATCATAATGTAATGGATGTTATTCTAGTCAGATACATGGAGCCCCAGGTAAATCCAGATCAGGTAAACTATAAAAAGTTCCATAAACCCTAAGAAAATAGAAGCAATCATTAAAACCTCCAAATAAAATAAAGGCCTGGGTGAGATGGTCTTTTGTTTTAATTAGGTATTTTCTTCATTTACATTTCCAGTGCTATCCCAAAAGTCCCCTATACCCCCCCACTCCATTACAAACCCACTTCCACTTCTTGGCCCTGGCATTCCCCTGAATGGAGGCATATAAAGTTTGAATGACCAATGGGCCTCTCCTTCCACTGATGGCCAACTAAGCCATCTTCTGATACATATGCAGCTAGAGACACAAGCTCCAGGGTGTACTGGTTAGTTCATATTGTTGTTCCACCATAGGGTTGCAGATACCTTTAGCTCCTTGGGTACTTTCTCTAGCTCCTCCATTAGGGGCCCTATGATCCATCCAATAACCGATTATGAGCATCCTCTTCTGTGTTTCCTGGGCCCCTGCATAGTCTCATAAGAGACAGCTATATCAGGGTCCTTTCAACAAAATCTTGCAAGTGTATGCAATGGTGTCAGTGTGTGGAGGCTGATTATGGGATGGATCCCCGGATATGGCAGTCTCTAGATGGTCCATCCTTTCATCCCATCTCCAAACATTGTCTCTATAACTCCTTCCTTGGGTGTTTTGTTCCCAATTCTAAGAAGGGGCAAAGTGTCCAAACTTTGGTCTTCCTTCTTCTTGAGTCTCATGTGTTTCACAAATTGGATCTCATATCTTGGGTATTCTAAGTTTCTGGGCTAATATCTACTTATCAGTGAGTATATATTGTGTGAGTTCCTTTGTGATTGGGTTACCTCACTCAGGATGATGCCCTCGAGGTCCATCCATTTGCCTAGGAATTTCATAAATTCATTCTTTTTGATAGATGAGTAGTACTCCATTGTATAAATGTACCACATTTTCTGTATCCATTCCTATGTTGAGGGGCATCTGGGTTCTTTCCAGCTTCTGGCTAATAAACATAAGGCTGCTATGAACATAGTGGAGCATGTGTTCGTCTTACCGGTTAGAACATCTTCTGGCTGCCCAAGAGAGGTATTGCTGGATCCTCCAGTAGTACTATGTGCAATTTTCTGAGGAACAGCCATAGTGATTTTCAGAGTGGTTGTACAAGCTTGCAATCCCACCAAAAATGGAGGAGTGTTCCTCTTTCTCCACATCCTTGCCAGCATCTGCTGTCACATGAATTTTTGATCTTAGCTATTCTGACTGGTGTGAGGTGGAATCTCAGGGTTGTTTTTCCCTGCATTTCTCTGATGATTAAGAACACTGAACATTTTTTCAGGTGCTTCTCAGTCATTCGGTATTCCTCAGGTGAGAATTCTTTGTTGAGCTCTGAGCCCCATTTTTAATGGGGTTATTTGATTTTCTGTAGTCTACCTTCTTGAGTTCTTTATATATATTGGATATTAGTCCCCTATCTGATTTAGGATAGGTAAAGATCCTTTCCCAATATGTTGGTGGCTTCTTTGTTTTATTGACAGTGTCTTTTGCCTGACAAGCTTTGCAATTTTATGAGGTCCCATTTGTCAATTCTCGATCTTACAGGACAAGCCATTGCTGTTCTATTTAGGAATTTTTCCCCTGTGCCCACATCTTTGAGGCTTTTTCCCACAGTCTCCTCAATAAGTTTCAGTGTCTCTGATTTTATGTGGAGTTACTTCATCCACTTAGATTTGACCTTAGTACAAGGAGATAACAATGGATCAATTCGCATTCTTCTACATGTTAACCGCCAGTTGTGACAGCACCATTTGTTGAAAATGCTGTCCTTTTTCCACAGGATGGTTTTTGCTCCCTTGTCAAAGATCAAGAGACCATAGGTGTGTGGGTTCATTTCTGGGTCTTCAGTTCTATTCCATTTGTCTACTTGTCTGTCTCTATACCAGTATCAAGCAGTTTTTAATCGCAATTGCTCTGTATTACAGCTTTAGGTCAGGCGTTGTGATTCCAGCAGAGATTCTTTTATTCTTGAGAAGATTTTTTGCTATCCTAGGTTTTTTGTTATTCCAGATGAATTTGAAGATTGCCCTTTCTAATTCGTTGAGGAATTTAGTTGGAATTTTGATGGGAATTGAATTGAATATGTAGATTGCTTTTGGCAAGATAGCCATTTTTACTATATTGATCCTGCCAATCCAGGAGCATGGGAGATCTTTCCATCTTTTGAGATCTTCTTTAATTTCTTTTTTCAGAAACTTGAAGTTCTTATCATGCAGATCTTTCACTTCCTTAGTTAGAGTCATGCCAAGGTATTTTATATTATTTGTGACTATTGAGAAGGGTGTTGTTTCCCTAATTTCTTTCTCAGCCTGTTTATCCTTTGTGTAGAGAAGGGCCATTGACTTGTTTGAGTTAATTTTATATCCTGCTACTTCATTGAAGCTGTTTATGAGGTTTAGGAGTTCTCTGGTGGAAATTTTAGGGACACATATATACTATTATATCATATGCAAAAAGTGATATTTTGACTTCTTCCTCTCCAACTTGTATCCCCTTGATCTCCTTTTGTTGTCGAATTTCTCTGGCTAGGACTTCAAGTACAATGTGGAATAGGTAGGGAGAAAGTTGGCAGACTTGTCTAGTCCCTGATTTTAGTGGGAATGCTTCCAGCTTCTTAACATTTACTTTTATGTTGGCTACTGGTTTGCTGTATATTGCTTTTATCATGTTTTGGTATGGGCCTTAAATTCCTGATTTTAACAAGACTTTTATCATGAATGGGTGGTTGATTTTGTCAAATGTTTTCTCGGCATCTAACACGATGATCATGTGGTTTTTGTCTTTGAGTTTGTTTATATACTGGATTATGGTGATGGATTTCCATATATTAACCATCCCTGCATCCCTGAAATGAAACCTACTTGGTCAGTATCAATGATTGTTTTGATGTGTTCTTGGATTTGGTTAGCGAGAACTTTATTGAATTTTGCATCGGTATTTATAAGAGAAATTGGTTTGAAGTAGTCAGTCTTTGTTGGGTCTTTCTGTGGTTTTGGTATTGGAGTAATTGTGGCTTAATAGAACGAATTGGGTAGAGTACCTTCTGCTTCTATTTTGTGGAATTGTTTCTGCAGAACTTGAATTAGATCTTTGAATGTCGGATAGAACTCTGCACTAAACCCATCTGGTCCTGGGCTTTTTTTTGATTTGGAGATTATTAATGACTGCTTTTATTTCTTTAGGGGATATAGGACAGTTTAGATCATTAACCTGATCCTGATTTAACTTTGGTACCTGGCATCTGTCTAGAAATTTATCCATTTCATCTAGGTTTTCCAGTTTTGTTGAGTACAGCCTTTTTTAGAAGGATCTGATGGTGTTTTGGATTTCTTTAGGATCTGTTGTTATGTCTCCCTTTTCATTTCTGATTTTGTTAATTAGGATGCTGCCCTGTGCCCTCTAGTGAGTCTGACTAAGGGTTTATCTATCTTGTTGATTTTCTCAAAGATCCAGCTCCTTGTTTGTTTGATTCTTTGAATAGTTCTTATTGTTTCCACTTGATTGAGTTTGCCCCTGAGTTTGATTATTTCCTGCCATCTACTCCTCTTGGGTGAAATTGCTTCGTTTTGTTCTAGAGTGTTTAGGTGTGTTCTCAAGCTGTTAGTGTGTGCTCTATCTAGTTTCTTTTTGGAGCCACTCAGAGCTATCAGTTTTCCTCTTAGAAATGCTTTAATTGTGTCACATGAGTTTGGGTATGTTTTGGCTTCATTTTCATTAAAATCTAAAAAGTCTTTAATTTCTTTCTTTATTCCTTCCTTGACCAAGGTATCATTGAGGAGAGTGTTGTCCAGTTTCCATGTGAATGTTGGCTTTGTATTATTTATATTGTCTTTGAAGATCAACCTTACGCCATGGTGATCTTAAAGGATGCATGGGACAATTTCACTATATTTGTATCTGTTGGGGTCTGTTTTGTGACCAATTATGTGGGTAGTTTTGGAGAAGGTACCATAAGGTGATGTGAAGAAAGTATATCCTTTTGTTTTAGGATAAAATGTTCTGTAGATATCTGTTAAGTCCATTTGTTTCATAACTTCTGTTAGTTTCACTGTGTCACTGTTTAGTTTCTGTTTCCATGATCTGTCCATTGTGAAAGTGGTGTGTTGAAGTCTCCCACTATTATTGTGTGAGGTGCAATGTATGATTTGAGCTTTACTAAAGTTTCTTTAATGAATGTGGCTGACCTTGAATTTGGAGATAGATATTTAGAATTGAGAGTTCTTCTTGGCAGATTTTAACTTTGATGAGTATGAAGTGTCCCTCCTTGACTTTTTTGATAACTTTGGGTTGGAAATCAATTTTATTCTATATTGGAATGGATACTACAGCTTGTTTCTTCAGACCATTTGCTTGTAAAATTGTTTTCCAGCCTTTCATTCTGAGGTAGTGTCTGTCTTTTGCCCTGAGATGGGTTTTCTGTAAGCAGCAAAATGTTGGGTCCTGTTTTCGTAGCCAGTCTGTTAGTCTATGTTGTTTTGGGGGGAGGGGGGAATTGAGTCCATTGATACTAAGAGATATTAAGTAAAAGTAATTGTTGCTTACTTTTATTTTTGTTGTTAGAGTTGGCATTCTGTCCTTGTGCCTGTCTTCTTTTAGGTTTGTTAACGGGTTACTTTCTTGGTTTTTCTAGGGCGTGGTTTCCATCCTTGTATTGTCTTTTTTCTATTATTATCCTTTGAAGGACTGGATTCATGGAAAGATAATGTGTGAATTTGGTTTTGTCATGGAATACTTTGGTTTCTCCATCTATGGTAATTGAATGTTTGGCTGGGTATATTCTCCTGGGTTGGCATTTGTGTTCTCTTAGTGTCTGTATAACATCTGTCCAGGCTCTTCTGGCTTTCATAGTCTCTGGTGGAAAGTCTGGTGTAATTCTGATAGGCCTGCCTTTATATGTTACTTGACCTTTTTCCCTTACTACTTTTAATATTATATCTTTATTTAGTGTATTTTTTGTTCTGATTATTATGTGTCAGGAGGAATTTCTTCTCTGGCCCAGTCTATTTGGAGTTCTGTAGGCTTCTTGTATGTTCATGGGCTTCTCTTTCTTTAGGTTTGAGAAGTTTTCTTCTATAATTTTGTTGAGGATATTTGCTGCCCCTTTAAGTTGAAAATCTTCATCCTCATCTTCTCCTATTATCGGTAGGTTTGGTTTTCTCCTTGTGACCTGGATTTCCTGGATGTTTTGAGTTAGGATCTTTTTGCATTTTGCATTTTCTTTGATTGTTGTGCCAATGTTCTTTATGGAATCTTCTGCACCTGAGATTCTTCCATCTCTTTTATTCTGTTGCTAATCCTGGCATCTATGGTTCCAGATTTCTTTCCTAGGGTTTCTATTTCTAGCGTTGCCTCACTTTGCGTTTTCTTTATTGTGTCCACTTCCCTGTTTAAGTCTAGTATGGTTTTGTTCATTTCCATCACCTGTTTGGATGTGCTTTCCTGTTTTTCTTTAAGGACTTCTACCTGTTTGGTTGTGTTTTCCTGTTTTTTTCTTTAAGGACTTGTAACTCGTTAGCAGTGTTCTCCTGTATTTCTTTAAGTGAGTTATTAAAGTCTTTCTTGATGTCCTCTACCATCATCATGAGATATGCTTTTAAATCTGGGTCTAGGTTTTCAGGTGTGTTGGGGTGCCCAGGACTGTGTGAGGTGGGAGTGCTGTATTCTGATGATGGTGAGTGGTCTTGGTTTCTGTTAGTAAGATTCTTACATTTGCCTTTCACCATCGGGTAATCTCTGGAGTTAGTTGTTATAGTTGTCACTGGTTAGATCTTGTTCTTCACATGATTCTGTTAGCCTCTATCAGCAGACCTGGGAGACTAGCTCTCTCCTGAGTTTCAGTGGTCTGAGCATTCTCTGCAGGTAAGTTCTTCTCTTGTAGGGAAGGTGCACATATATCTGACATTTGGACTTGCCTCCTGGCAGAAGATGAAGGCCTGAAACAGGGCCTGTCCCAGAAGCTGTTAGCTTCTGTACTCCATACTCTCACCTGAGCAGATGCAGACTAGTCTCAGAGGGATCTGGGAACCAATATGGCTTCCCCAGGTGCTCCAGCAAAGCCCTCCTGGGCAGGGGCACACCTGTCCTCTGGCATGGAAGGTGCCCAGATGTCTCGAGCTGGAAATGGGCTCTGCCTCAGAAGCTGTCCTCTAGGCACCTCGGGGATGTCCTCTGACTACTTGCCCAGGTGACCTGGTGCTTGTGCTGACTGGAAGGGACTTGTGACCCTGGTCAGGCCGGGTTTTCTGCTTCCCTAATGCTGTCTCAGGTCCCATGCAATTGGAATGGAACAGAAGTTGTGTTCCACTCACTGGTGGTTCTAAGATTATGTGGAGATTCCTCTAGGGACCTTAGGAGGGTGTCTGCTGACTCTACACCCAAGGTCGAGATGGTCTTAATACAGATTTCTAACATCCCTTAAAAAATAGCTAATACCAATACTCCTCAAACTATTCCACACAACAAAAATGTAAGGACCTCATCCTAATTAATTCTATGTAACCACAGGTACTCCAATATCTAAATCACATAAGAAGAGAATTTCAGACCAATTTTGCTTGTGGATATCAATGAAAATATACTCAATAAAATTCTCACCAAACAAATCTAAGAACACTTCAAAACCATCAAATACTATCATCAAGTACACTTCATCCTAGAGGTACAGGGGTAGTTCAATATACAAAAATCAATGAATGAATTCCACTATATAAATAAATTCAAATAAAAATCACATGATGATCCAATCATATACTAAAAAAGGCCTTTGACAAAATACAACATACTTTCATGTTTAAAGTCTAGGAGGGATCAGAAATTATTGGCATACATATAAACATGTTAAAACAGTATACAAAAGACTAACATCCAACAAAAAATAAGTGGAGATGAATTGAAGCAATCCCTCTAAAATCAGGAAGACAAGGCTGCCCACTCTCTCCCTATATATTCAATATAGCACTCTAGGTATAGCAATTAGACAACAAAAGGAGATCAAGGGGATACAAGTTGAAAAGAAGTCAAGGTATCACTATTTGTGGGTGTATGATAATATATATAAGCAACCATAGAAATTCTACTAGAGAACTCCTTCATCTAATAAACAAATTCAGAAAAGTAGCTGAATATGAAAGTAACTTAAGCAAATCAGTAGACTTCCTTTATACAAATGGTAAATGGGCTGAGAAAGAAATTAGAGAAACATCACCTTTTATAATACCCTCAAACTATATAAGATACCTTGGTGTAAATTTAACCACACAAGTCAAAGATCCATATAAAAAGAATATCAAGTGTCTGAGAAAGAAATTGAATAAAAGTTAGAAGATGGAAAGATCTCCCATGCTCCCTTGATTGATAGGACTAACTAGTAAAAATGGCTATCTTACCAAAGGAAATCTACAGATTCAATGCATTTTCCATCAAAATCCTAACACAATTCTTCACAGACATATTTAAGAGCATTTTTCAACATCATATGAAAAACCAAACAATTTCAACAGTAAAAGAACTCCTGGGGGTAATCACCATACCTGACCTTGAACTGTAGTACAGAACAACAGTGATGAAAACCACATGGTACAGACAGAGACAGACAGGTCAATCAATGGAATAGAATTGAAGACCCAGGAATAATCCCATACACCTATGGAACTTGATCTTTGACAGAGAAGTCAAAAGCATAAAGTGGAAAAAAGAAAACATCTTCAACAAATGGTTCTGGTCTAAATGGTGGTCTGCATGTAACAGAATGTGAAATGATCCATATTTACCAGTTTACAAAACTCAAGTCCATGCTGGTCAAGGACCTTAACATAAAACCAGATACACTAAACCTAATAGAAGAAAAATGGTAAAGTGTGCATCTAAAAGATAAGGATATTATGTTTCAAACTGGGAACTAATTGCTGAGGTCCCTATTTAATATATCAAAATGGACCAAGCAGTCAGATTCTCCCAGGATCCCTTATTCCTTAGCTGTAACAGAGAATGGATAGAATACCTTGCCTCCTTTCCTAAAATTTTCATCCCAGGTACTAAGTAGCCCTTCCACTAGGGGCTGTTGTCTACATAATCCTGCTTTTTTGTACCTTTGACATCATGGCTACAACACCTGTTTCCCTTCCCTCCTTTCTTTCTTCCCTCCCTTGTCTGCTCACATGCCTAATGGCCATGCTCACTCTAGACACACTCTGATGTGGATATGCTCTCTATTTTGCCTACACTAAACTTTCCCTTCCACTCTACATAGAAGCAAGCATGTGCTTTCCTTTTATTTCCTTTTTTTTTTCTGTTTTCATCTGAAAGAGTTTTTCATGATGACATGACATTCAGCAATTCTCAACTTTTAGCTCACATTCATCTACACTATAGTTATAATTTACAAATATTCAAAGTGGATACATTCGTATATAAGTAAATGTCTTTAAAAGCATACTTACATTGAGCATTTTTGTTCATCCTAATAGTCACTAGTTTTGGAGAGGATTTATGTGTTTTGCCGTATTAACTCCCTTCCTTAACTTGTCCCAGATCCACTACCTATCATTAACCGCTCTGTTTTCTGTCCTCATTTTTCTTGAACCCTCTGTCTTAGGTAGTTTTCTACTGTTCTGATGAGACACAATGATGAAGATAATTTATGAAAGAAAACTTTTATTTGGATGGTAATTTATAGTTCTAGGGCTGGAGATGATGGCTATCATGGCATGAAATACATCAGCAGACAAATAGGCATGCCAATATACTAATAGATAGAACTTACATCCTGATTTCAAATTGAAGATAAGAAGAAATAGCAAAATTGTAAGAGTGAGTTTGGTGTGAACTATTGAAATTCTAAAGTCCATCCTCAATATAATACTGTCAACAATGCCACATGTTTTAATCCTTTCCTACACAATTGTACTAAGTATAAACAAAGCATACAAATATATGAGATTTTGTATTTTATTGTCATTCAAACTATCATGTTCTATACCTTGTACCCATTGGCTTAGCAATATCCTAGAGAAAAGAGCATTTAATCATTTTTCAGTCTTCATAATGCTTCACAGTCTCCATACTGTTTGAAAGTTCAATCAGCAATGTTATTTAAAGGGTAATTTTTCTTACATTTTATTCAATCTCTTAATTGTAATCCCCTGTAAAAAACACAACTAAACATCATATTTCATGATTATAATAGACAATGGTGAAGTATATATATTATCATTCTAATGAGAGAATAAAAAGAAAGGAGAGTGAAGAAACAGTGAATCAAACCAAACCTAAATCCCAGCAAGGCAGTCTCTGTAACTTTGTGTGTACAGACTGCTTGGCTTGCACTTCAGGTCTTCAAATCCTTTAAGCTTTTCTGAATGACAAAAACTTCTCTCTTAGCTTTTTTTCTACTTCCCATATACAGCTTTCCTTAGTAAATATCCAGTAGTGGTTTTACCTCTTGGGGTCTACAACACAATCCGGGATTCACATCATGAATGGCTTCTATGGAACTCCTTGCAGGAGCTCTCCTGCCAAATCCTGACCTCAGCAGTTTCTCTTATCTTTGAGTAAATTTCACTCCCCATTTACTCTTGTATCCTGGACTGTAAATCTAGAAATAACTTGGTAATATTGCCACTTATTATTCTCTGTATGGAATAAAATCTCCCTCCTACTGAATTACTTTTGTATAAACTTTGATTCATCGATGTCTTTGTTTAAAAATCCTTCCTTCATTTTACAAGCAAAATATTTCATAGACACGTTCTTTTCACAAATCACAGGATGGGCAAAGGGCCTCTTCATGAATTGGAGGTTTGAAGTGTGAGATCTTCTCCTGAGAATATTTTTCCTTTATATAATTTCTCCTTATCTCAATTACCATAAACCAAGGTTTGGATATGATATTTCTTGTTTTTAAATTTTCTCCTTTAAATGTGCTTTTTGTATTTTATTTGTCAATTAAGTTCTTTTATTTTTCATTGTATATACTCAAATGTGATCATTTTTGCCAACCATATTAGTCCAGAACACTTCATTTCCAGGACCTCAGTGGTCAGTGTATCCACAAGAGGTCTCTTACTCTTGACATTGGGCTTTTTTTTTTTTACCAATATGTCTTTTGAAGAGTCATCCTCTCTTTTAAAAATGTATCAATTCAATAGAGGCTTATTCATGTAAAGAAGAAAATAATATAGAAATCCATTATTCATATAATAAAATAATCAATGATATTTTGTATTTATTAGTGAATACCAAAGATAAGTGTAAAATGATTTGTTTATTGTTCTGTACCAAGGATTTATTATAGTGCTTTGTAAATGGCTCACACCCATTTTGCTACTAAGTTGAGTAACCCTGGGCCTTGTTTTACTAAAACAGTGTCTAAACCTGGTCTGTGCTAGATTTTAACTGAGATTTTTGTGTGCCTGTATCTGAGTGCTGGGATTAGAATTACACACCAGTGTACCCATGTAACTTTGTCTTTAACAACTGATGCCATTTATCCTGACATGTACCATAATTATATGAATTTGACATAAAGTACTTAATGAAAATGAGAATGAAAAATGATGCTCATATATAGGTACTTAATTTATTCTCTTCTTTTTAAAAAATAATTTTATTCATTTTTCATTTCAAATAATATTCCCCTTCCCGGTTACCAATCCACCAAACCCTCTTTTCATCTCTCATCTCCCCCCTCTACTTTGCCTCTATGAGAGTATTCCTCCACTTACTAACCCACTCCCACCTCACCACTCTAGCAATCCCCTACACTGAGGCATTAAGCCTCCACAGAACCAAAGGCCTTCCCTTCCACTGATGTCAAATAAGTCCATCCTCTGCTACATATGTATCTGAAGTGTTGGATTCCTACATTTATACTCTTTGGCTGGTGGTTTAGTCTCTGGGAACTCTAGGTGTTTTGATTACTTGATATTAGTCTTCCTATATGGTTGCAATCCCCTTCAACTCATTCAGTCCTTCCCCTAGCTCTTTCATTGGGGTCCCTGGGCTGAGTCCAATGGTTGGTTGTTAGTATCTGTATCTGTATTGCTAAGGTGTCAGTAGAAATTCTTAGGGAACAGTCATATCAGACAGTTGTTGGCAAGTGCTTCTTGGCATTATCAATTGTTTTGGGTTTGGTGTCTGCAGATGGAATACATCTCTAGGTAGAACAGTCTCTGGATGGCCTTTACTACTGTCTCTGATCCATTGTTTGTCCATGTCTTTCTTTCAACAGGAAAATTTCTGAATCAAAAATTTTGAGATTGGAGTGTGTCCCCATCACTTAACTGGGGGCCATGTCTATCTACAGGATCTGTCCCAAACAGGTTCTAACTCCTCTTTGTTTTGTATTTCTACTAAGTCTTCCCTGTTAGATTGTGAGAGCTTTTCACTACTCTGGCATCTGGGACTTTTTATTACCTATCCCCAGTTCCCCATTCCCCACTGCTACATATTTCTATGTGATTTTCTGACCCTCTTTACTTCTTTTATCCCTTCCAATAACTGATTCTGTCCCATTTTTTTCCTCCTTCTTCTCTCTACCTCGCAGGTCTTGACCTGCCTTTGCCTCCTGTGATTATTTTGTTCTCCCATATATATAGGATTCAAGACAGGAATTTTCTGTGTAACAGTCATTGGTGAAGTGAAACTTACTTTTTTGACCAGACTGGCACTGAATTCACTGAAATATGATAACCCCTGCCTCTTGAGTGCTGGGGAGAAAGGTATGCACTAACATGCCTGCCTTTAAATTGCTATTTTAGATGATGACTTTATGCTAATTAAGTTTCTGGGAAATGGAATATTATACTCATCAGTTCATGGAAAGAGCAATAATAAGGGTAGTCATTATAATTAAGGAAGCATTTTAATACTGCTTGTGTGCTGAATAAATAGTATGAGTAAGGAATATATATTTGCTATCATTCATATAACATGTTTTTTCTCTTGTATAATGTGAAATTTTAAATTTATGTAGCACACTGGTATAGTTATAATAAGTTGCAAACTTTATACAAATATTTTAAACTATACAAATTCAATTATTGCATATATTTCATTATTATAATCTGTTGTACATCAACAGATAACATATGGACAGCAATTGCATATCGAAATTAATTTGTCATTATTTTGTTCTTGATATTACTTTCACATTATTTATATCTTTTTTCCACTGGTAGTATTTTTCCCAAAAATTGTTCAATGAAAATTCTTAAAATAATGTATTCCTTAATCTCTTACTCTTTTTCTTAGTAGTTCTTTTTGTTTTACTCCATAAACTGTATTGATCACTTAGAATAATGAAAGAAAAGCAACATAAAATACCTTACAGGGAAAAAGGAGACTTGTAACTATAGTAATTCTGGTTGAAGGCTCAGTGAAGACAGTGCATAAAGGGTCAGCTAGCACTTTTTATTTCTGTTTTCATCAATTAGTTCTATAGTCATTAGTTTCACTTAATTCTTACTTTGTGTATTTTATATTGGTGAATTGGCATACTGTTTATTTGAAGTTCCTAAATTTATTAATATTTCAAAAGTTGTACTCCACCTTCTATCCATAAATGTTAAAAATGAAAAAATGGACCCAGTTTATACTGTTCATTCATTCAATGACTTGGATGAAATTCAGTGTTTATCTGGTATATTACCAGTGGTGCTCCATCATTATTCATCCATGAGAATCAGAATGTTTCCCAAGAGACAGGTAAAGGAAGCTACAAACATGATGAGCTTAGGAACTTATAAAATGTACAAATTCACTTCACATAAAATGTTAAAATAAAAACTATTTCCATAAATATCCTATGACTCTGGGTGATATGCCCAAATGATATTTTGCCTCTATGATGCTACTATTTAATTTTTTTGCTAATTTCCAACACCAAAGACAACCCATGACATCATGGAAAAATAATCATATTATAGGACTAAATGAATGAGGAATTAAATAATTTTAGGATATGAATTATTTCTTTTTTACCCCTGAGTTGTATAGGACTCCTCATTTAAACATAACCTACCCCTAAACTCTCTCACTAATGGCAGATTTTGTTTGTTGTTGGCATGTTTACAAATGTGTAAAATTAAATGGGTGTCCCTATTGTTGACATTTGTCAACTGAAAAAGCTCTTTCTCTCTCTCTGATAGAGAAATAGAGTGCTATCCTTGTATCACAAATAGAAACATTCATCCATATTAATGAAGAAAATACTTGAGTGTTGAAGCATACTGTCATAGCCCTCTGTTTCTCTAACCACAGTCAATTTTAATGTCATGAACCATTCTGATTTTGGCATATCAGTCAACAGTGTGCCTGGTAGAAGACAGTGACCAGGGGAAATAACAAAAATTATATGTTACATAGTTAAATCTGTTCTGGCTGCATTTGCGTTCTTGATAAACTATTAAGTACTACATTTATAGAAAACCACAGGGAATATTCCCTGGAATATTCCATATCTGCATTCTTCCAGGAAGGACCTAACTTCCCTCAGTGGAGTATAAAATCATATTCATCACTGATAAAGTTAAGTAAGGTTAAAAACTCTGTTTTCCTTTGATTTAGGCTTAGGCAATAAGAGCCAACATTGCTGTTGGAGTTGATACTGCCCTACTGAAATTACATTTTCTCTTTTGTACCTTAGTATCAGTACTTCCTAAGCAATCTGACAATCATGGTACATGCTCATTTTGAACAGAGTTTCAATGCCATGAATATTTAATGTAAATTTTCTATGTTTTAAGAGAAACAAGAAAATTATTTGTTTGGAGCCAAACACGAGTGGCTATTGGCACAGAGCCTATATTCAGTATCCAGAATGACCTCTTCTGCAAGAAATAGTTTTCAGGGACTTTTATAGTCAACAATAGTGGTGCATATCAATACATTGCACAAATACTTTGAAACAAGTTTATTTAGGAATGGTAATGAAAGTCTATTTGTCTCAACAATATATTTCAGTAAGCTAACAAACTCGATACAAATTATAAAATAAAATCCTATTTTCTAAAATAACTATGAAAGCAGAAAACAAAAATTGCTTTTTACCTAGAACATATAAAACATTCTTTCTCTTTACCCATAGAGTGTTCTCCATAAGAAATCAGAAGTCTAGAGTATATTTAATAAATTTCGTAGTTTCACAAATGTTTTATTAAATGAATGAATTTGAAAAATATAAACATCTAAGCAAAAATATACAAATATATGGAAACTATGTATAGTATTATTTCTCTCAATGTAGAAGTTTATTGTGAGCAAATATGTAAATAATAGAAAAAGGAAAGTTTGATTATCAGAAATACAAGTAAAATCATATATAGAATATAAGGGCATTGACATCACTACATTGGCTATTGAAAATAAGGGGGGGCTGGTGAGATGGCTCACCCGACTGCTCTTCCGAAGGTCCTGAGTTCAAATCCCAGCAACCACATGGTGGCTCACAACCATCCGTAACAAGATCTAACTCCCTCTTCTGGTGTGTCTGAAGACAGCTACAGTGTACTTACATATAATAAATAAATAAATAAATCTTGAAAAACAAACAAACAAGAAAAACCAAAAAGGGATGGTACAATTAAATCTATTTATTGAATTAATGGATCAACAGTTTGTTTGACTAAGTTAAGGTGACAAGAAGATTTTCAGAAAGCTGCTTTTGTCAGTCTCCTTTACTTATGACCTTTGTGAATTTCAACTAGAGAAAATCCATAGATACAACTATGATACTTAACTTCTCAAGACACAATGTCTACTTCAGACCAATCAGAAGTATACTTCAAAAAATGACATATGTTTAAAGATAGATTCATTTTGTTTATGTTCTGTATACAGAATCTTACTTCTGTATGATAATATTGTCATTATCATTATATATTGAGGTATTGCCATATGCCATATGTGTATAATATTTTCATACAGTATTATTCCTACCTACATGCATTTATGTATATCAAGACAGAGTACAGACCCAATTAACTGAGGGCTCAAGAATGAGATAGACATTTGGAGATTGGCATGCATTATTACATATATTTGAATTGTCTTCATTACAATGGAAATTACAAGCTTATTTTTGTATTGCTAATTTTTTGTCTCCATTTTAATCCCTTCCTTAGATGCATTAGTACTTATATGGTTATAAATTGTTTCTACATTCTAGTCAGTGACAATATGACATAACAAAAAGTACTAAAAATATACAATCTGATTTTTTTTATATTTAGGGAAGAAAATACTGGATTAAAACTAATGACGTTAGTACTATTTTCTGAGATGAAATTCTTTTCATCTTCTACATATGGCTTTCAATATCACTCTACCATATAATTTTATTACATACATACAATTAGATGTCACCACTAAAATTTCAAGGTTGATAGAGACAAGACAAGTAACTAACAATTAACACGTATTATTCCAGTTTCAAACTTGTTTAAATTATAATTTTCTAGGTTATTTATGTTGGTCTCTGTGACAAAAGAGGATGATCTATGTCAGACATTGTCAACATTAAAAGATATGTTGTGAAAAATGCACTAGAACATCCTATGTAGTTTCAAATTTATTCAATATATGTTTATAAAGAGACACAAAAATGACAGTAAAGAGATTCTAAGAGAGTAGAAGAAAAACTCTAGTTTAGGGTTCTATCAGAGTTACTTGTCTTTCCAGAAGATTTTTGGTGAAACAACAAAATTTTGGACATGAATTTCAAGACCATTGCCTATTTCATGGATCAAGATAGTGATCTCTCTCCCTCTCCCACTCTTACTGTCTGTCTGTCTTTCTGTGCATGTGTGTGTTGAGTTGTGTGTGTGTGTGTGTGTGTGTGTGTGTGTGTGTGTGTGTGTGTGTGTGTGTGTGATGACACCTTTTGTCCTCACATGTACCATTTCATAGACAGAGAATAATCAATAGCAGTAATGATTCTGGAGATCACACACCTTTAGGCAACAAATCAGAGGATATAAAATATTGTGATAGGGGTTTGTTACCTGCATTTCAAGGAGGATCCAGAAATATATCCATTAAACCAAATATCACATCTGTCTTCAACATTTCATTGTTACATTTACATTTGTAGTATTTTGAACAATTTCCTATTTTTTTTTAAATTAGGGGAACATTTCTTAACCCATCTGTGGCTTTGTACACTGCAGACAGTATCATGAATTAACCCTTCTTTCTGGGATTTTAGTAAATTATGAACTAAAGTGACATAAGGAAAGAATAAAACAATATTGAATTGCCTTTAAATGAATACAGTTTCAGTTCTTAATCCTATGACTATTTTTTTTTACCTTTAGAGTTATCCAAAGACCTTTTTAGAGCAGAAATCAATCAGATAAAATGAGTTGATACTAGATATTGTACCAAAGGAAGACACATGTTCATGAAGAAATAACTTTTGGTCTGGGTTGTATGTAGTAACTGATAGACATTTATTTTATAATAAAATAACTGTCTGAGTTTGTCAAGTAATATAACTTACTTTTCAAACTAGTGATCTTCACATCAAAGAGTTCACACAAAAACAAAATGAGTTATACTCATAATTTCGGTGAAAATTAGACATATTCAAGATGATAGCCTCAAATTTATAGTTCTTTCAAGTTGTATGTTTTTACATATATTATTTACCTTTAATACAGCAATTTTCTTAGGTTGTTGGTCCCTGAAACTCTCTCTTTCCAAAGACAACATACTTCTTAAAATTTATAAGTTGTAAATATCTGTTAATTATTTAAGATTGCTCATGATTCTTTCATCAAAATATTAGTTGATTATTAAACCATAGAAATCTTTTTTATAGACAAGTTAATAATATTCAATAAGGTACACTTTATCAAGATTAGATAGCATTTGTTCTGAAGTGTCTCTTTCAGATAGAAAAAATAAATCTGTGAAGGTTAAACTTTTCAAAGCCATTTAGTGTACGACTGGGGAAGGATATATTTAGACATCTTGCTATTGCAGATAAAATGATTGAATCAACTCTAATGCTTGACTTAGAACAATTAGCAGTCTAGAATCACAATTGATAATCATAATCTCATAGAATGATTTTGTATTACCACAAACAATAGCATTTAATTTACTGGAAGTCAGTATATATTCAAGACACTCTCTCTCATGTCAGCTGTCTTTGAAGCCATAGGCTCAAATGATTCTCCTGCATCAGATTAATAAGTAGCTAGGAACACAAATAGTTATTTCACTGTATTTGTTTGGCCATAGCAACGCTGATAATTCTATGAATTTGAGCTTATAACTTTTTTTTAAAACTGAAAAATATTGTCAGTAGAGTTATATTCGTGGAACAATTTTCAATCCTTTAAATACCATATTAATAAAACTGTGGTGTCCAATACTACAGATTTGTGTGAACAAAATAATTCTAGATATTTTCCTCCTGGTTGAGTTGAAAATCTCCAATAAAACTTCAGTTTGTTCCTCAAGTATGTTTTTAAAAAGTTATATGTTTTAACTCTATTGCAGAAGGTGCTTATCAAATCTGTTTATAAATATTCAATATTTCCTACTATTTAAGTTACTTTTACTGTATGACCTTTTCTCTTTAAATGCCTTTGTGCTGGTAACACATGCAAATAACAGCATAAGCAGAAGACTGAGCACATAAAATATAATATTGTTTAATCCCATACAGCAAAATTGATTATGAGCATTAGCCAATATTTCTTTGCTATTTACAATTTCATTTTATAATTCAACTGAATTTTTTTAGTGTCAGTGTTTTAACAGCAGATTTGTCCCAGTAAGTCTTTGAAAACTATGATGCCAATTACTTTTATTTTGTAATTAACTGTAGGAAACTCTATAAAGATTTAGGCAATAATGTAGGTATGAACTGAAACTAGGATAATTTCTTTAGAATTCTTTAGATTGTGATGAAGTATACTTTTTGTAACAATGTTTATTTTTATAATAACCACATTTTTAGAAATATTTAGAACGTTCTTTAATTGACTACTCATCCTTGTGTGTTTGCATATGTGTAAACATGTATGCATGCATGTGTACATGAAGGAGAGAGGTAAATGTTAAATATTTATCTCCATAATTTACCTTGTTTTTTTTTTTTTAAGACAGTGTCTCTCTCTGAACTTAGTGTTAACAGTTTCAGTTAGCCTGGCTGACCAGTGAGCCTCTGGGATCCTCTTGTCTCTACATCCTTAGGTTGTATTTACAGGCTTGTTTCACCATACTCGTTTTTACATGATTCTTGGGGATGATACCTCTGGTATTCCTATTTATGCAAGAAGCACTTTACCTATGGAGTTATAGTTCTAATTCCAATGATCACTAACTGATACTTCCAGATCAAAAGTCCAGCTAGTCCAAACAAAATCAAAGTCAATCTGGGTTCATGCTCAGAATTCAATGCCTCTGATGAGTATACAGGAACTTAGTACAATATTCCTCATTATGCTCCATCTAAAAATGGTTTATTTCAGTAGTAAACTCTACCACATCTGAAACATCTGTCAATATGTAGACTGTTCCTTTTGAAATGTAGAATCAATTTGTATGTTTTCCCTTTAAAATATTCCCTTATATATTCTACTACATTCATAGATTTAAAGCATATCTGAATATCTTTGGATAATTTTGAGGTTTATGTACATAGAAAGAAGGAGGACACAATATTCCATCTTTGGGTATATATCCAGTTTCAAGATCACCAATGATTGAATATATTCCTCTTTCTGCAATATGTGTTCCTGGTACTTTGTTAAACCAATTGGGTAAAAATATTTTGAAGGTTTTGCACATATTTCCATTCTGTTTCTTTTTATCTGTGGACAGCTCTTCTAGAAATATGATGC
Organism: Mus caroli; assembly: GCF_978045245.1. Classification (NCBI taxonomy): domain Eukaryota; kingdom Metazoa; phylum Chordata; class Mammalia; order Rodentia; family Muridae; genus Mus; species Mus caroli. The sequence continues at coordinate 87,586,886 of NW_028227263.1, forward strand.
TTGATTTATGTAGCTTTAATATATATTGGGAAGTGAGGATTTATGAAATGTTTAGATTTATACTTTTAGCTCATGCTTGTTTGTCTAATTGAATCTTTTGTGGTTATGGGAATTTTCGGATTTTTTTCTATTAAAATAAAGGTTGTAGTTAGTATTTTATTGCAGGTTTCACTGAATCTATAGATTGTTATGGGAAAAGAATATATAATAACTGTGCTTTTCCAACTCATGAACATGAGGAAATTTTTCATGCTTGAGAATCCTATGAGAATTTTTCACATTATATAGCTTAATTGAGAAATATTTAAGTTTATTGACTAATTTTTTGAGTATTTTTGTGACATATACATATATATATATATATATATATATATATATATATATATGCTCCATTTTCGTTTTTTTTATGTTTTGTATCTTTTTATTTCTTTTTTATCTCTATTTTTTAATTTTTAATATTTTTATTACGTATTTTCCTCAATTACATTTCCAATGCTATCCCAAAAGTCCCCCATACCCTCCCCCCACCACTTCCCTACCCACCCATTCCCATTTAGTTGGCCCTGGCGTTCCCCTGTACTGGGGCATATAAAGTTTGCATGTCCAATGGGCCTCTCTTTCTAATGATGGCCGACTAGGACATCTTTTGATACATATGCAGCTAGAGTCAAGAGCTCCGGGGTACTAGTTAGTTCATAATGTTGTTCCACCTATAGGGTTGCAGATCCCTTTAGCTCCTTGGGTACTTTCTCTAGCTCCTCCATTGGGAGAATTGTGATCCATCCAAAAGCTGACTGTGAGCATCCACTTCTCTATTTGCTAGGCCCCAGCATAGTCTCACAAGAAACAGCTATATCTGGGTCCTTTCAGCAAAATCTTGCTAGTGTATGCAATGGTGTCAGTGTTTGGAAGCTGATTATGGGATGGAACCCTGGATATGGCAGTCTCTAGATGGTCCATCCTTTCGTCACAGCTCCACACTTTATCTCTGTAACTCCTTCCATGGGTGTTTTGTTCCCAATTCTAAGAAGGGGCAAAGTGTCCACACTTTGGTCTTCCTTCTTCTTAAGTCTCATGTGTTTCACAAATTGTATCTTATATCTGAGTATCCTAAGTTTTGGGCTAATATCCACTTATCAGTGAGTATATATTGTGTGAGTTCCTTTGTGATTGTGTTACCTCACTCAGTTTGATGCCCTCCAGGTCCGTCCATTTGTCAAGGAATTTCATAAATTCATTCTTTTTAATAGCTGAGCACTACTCCATTGTTTAATTGTAGCACGTTTTCTGTATCCATTCCTCTCTTGAGGGGCATCTGGGTTCTTTCCAGCTTCTGGCTATTATAAATAAGGCTGCTATGAACATAGTGGAGCATGTGTCCTTCTTACCGGTTGGGACATCTTCTCGATATATTCCCAGGAGAGATATTGCTGGATCTTCCGGTAGTACTATGTCCAATTTTTTAAGGAACCGCCAGACTGATTTTCAGGGTGGTTGTACAAGCTTGCAATCCCACCAACAATGGAGGAGTGTTCCTCTTTGTCCACATCCTCGCCAGCATCTGCTGTCACCTGAATTTTTGATCTTAGCCATTCTGACTGGTGTGAGGTGAAATCTCAGGGTTGTTTTGATTTGCATTTCCCTGATGATTAAGGATGTTGAACATTTTTTTCAGGTGCTTCTTTGTCATTTGGTATTCCTCAGGTGAGAATTCTTTGTTCAGTATTGAGCCCCATTTTTTAATGGGGTTATTTGATTTTCTGGAGTCCACCTTCTTGAGTTCTTTTTATATATTGGATATTAGTCGCCTATCTGATTTAGGATAGGTAAAGATCCTTTCCCAATTTGTTGGTGGTCTTTTTGTCTTATTGACAGTGTCTGTTGCCTTTCAGAAGCTTTGCAGTTTCATGAGGTCCCATTTGTCAATTCTCGATCTTATAGCACAAGCCCTTGCTGTTCTATTCAGGAATTTTTCCCCTGTGCCCATATCTTCAAGTCTTTTCTCCACTTTCTCCTCTATAAGTTTCAGTGTCTCTTGTTTTATATGAAGTTACTTGATCCACTTAGATTTGACCTTAGTACAAGGAGATAGGAATAGATCAATTCATATTCTTCCACATGATAACAACCAGTTGTGCCAGCACCATTTGTTGAAAATGCTGTCTTTCTTCCACTGGATGGATTTAGCTCCCTTGTCAAAAATCAAGAGACCATAGGTGTGTGGGTTCATTTCTGGGTCTTCAATTCTATTCCATTGGTCTACTTGTCTGTCACAATACCAGTACCATGCAGTTTTTATCGCAATTGCTCTGTAGTACAGCTTTAGGTCAGGCATAGTGATTCCACCAGAGGTTCTTTTATCCTTGAGAAGAGTTTTTGATATCCTAGGATTTTTGTTAATCCAGATGAATTTGCAGATTGCTCTTTCTAATTCATTGAAGAATTGAGTTGGAATTTTGATGGGGATTGCATTGAATCTGTAGATTGCTCTTGGCAAGATAGCCATTTTTACAATGTTGATCCTGGCAATCCATGAGCATGGGAGATCTTTCCATCTTCTGAGATCTTCTTTAATTTCTTTCTTCAGAGATTTGAAGTTTTCATCATACAGATCTTTCACTTCCTTAGAGTCACGCCAAGATATTTTATATTATTTGTGACTATTGAGAAGGGTGTTGTTTCTCTAATATCGTTCTCAGCCTGTTTATTCTTTGTGTAGAGAAAGGCCATTGACTTGTCTGAATTAATTTTATATCCAGCTACTTAACTGAAGCTGTTTATCAGGTTTAGGATTTCTCTGGTGTAATTTTTAGGGTCACTTATATATACTATCATATCATCTGCAAAAAGTGATATTTTGATTTCATCTTTTCCAATTTGTATCCCCTTGATCTCCTTTTGTTGTCGAATTTCTCTAGCTAGGACTTCAAGTACAATGTTGAATAGGTATGGAGAGAGTGGACAGCCTTGTCTAGTCCCTGATTTTAGTGGGATTGCTTCAAGCTTCTCACCATTTACTTTGATGTTGGCTACTGTAGTTTGCTTTTATCATGGTTAGGTATGGGCCTTGAATTCCTGAACTTTCCAAGTCTTTTATCATGAATGGGTGTTAGATCTTGTCAAATGCTTTTTCTGCATCTATCGAGATGATCATGTGTTTTTTTGTCTTTGAGTTTGTTTATATAATGGATTACGTTGATGTATTTCCGTATATTAAACCATCCCTGCATCCCTGGAATAAAACCCACTTGTTCAGGATGTATGATTGCTTTAATGTGTTCTTGGATACGGTTAGGGAGAGTTTTATTGAGGATTTTTGCATCTATATTCATAAGGGAAATTGGTCTGAAGTTCTCTATCTTTGTTGGATCTTTCTGTGGTTTAGGTATCAGAGTAATTGTGTCTTCATAGAATGAGTTGGGTAGAGTTCTTTCTACTTCTCTTTTGTGGAATAGTTTGTGCAGAACTGGAATTATATCGTCTTTGAAGGTCTTGTAGAACTCTGCACTAAACCCATCTGGTCCTGGGATTTTTTTGGCTGGGAGTCTATTAATGACTGCTTCTATTTCTTTAGGGGATATGGGATTGTTTAGATCATTAACTTGATCCTGATTTAACTTTGGTACCTGGTATCTGTCTAGAAATTTGTCCATTTCGTCCAGGTTTTCCAGTTTTGTTGAGTATAGCCTTTTGTAGAAGGATCTGATGGTGTTTTGGATTCCTTCAGGATGTGTTGTTATGTCTCCCTTTTCATTTCTTTTTGTTAATTAGGATGCTTTCCCTGTGCCCTCTAGTGGGTCTAGCTAAGGGTTTATCTACCTTGTTGATTTTCTCAAAGAACCAACTCCGAGTTTGGTTAATGCTTTGAATAGTTCTTCTTGTTTCCACTTGGTTGATTTCACCTCTGAGTTTGATTATGTCCTGCCGTCTACTCCTCTTGGGTGAATTTTCTTCCTTTTTTTCTAGAGCTTTTATATGTGTTGTCATGCTGCTAGTGTGTGCTCTCTCCAGTTTCTTTTTGGAGGCACTCAGAGCTATGAGTTTCCCTCTTAGAAATGCTTTTATTGTGTCCCATAGGTTTGGGTATGTTGTGGCTTCATTTTCATTAAACTCCAAAAAGTCCTTAATTTCTTTCTTTATTCCTTCCTTGATCAAGGTATCTTTGAGAAGAGTGTTGTTCAGTTTCCACGTGAATGTTGGCTTTCTATTATTTATGTAGTTATTGAAGATCAGCCTTTGTCCATGGTGGTCTGATAGGATGCATGGGATAATTTCAATATTTTTGTATCTGTTGAGGCCTGTTTTGTGACCAATTATATGGTCAATTTTTGAGAAGGTCTTGTGAGGTGCTGAGAAGAAGGTATATCCTTTTGTTTTAGGATAAAATGTTCTGTAGATATCTGTTAAGTCCATTTGTTTCATAACTTCTGTTAGTTTCACTGTGTCCCCGCTTAATTTCTGTTTCCACAATCTGTCCATTGATGAAAATGGTGTGTTGAAGTCTCCCACTACTATTGTGTGAGGTGCAATGTGTGCTTTGAGCTTTACTAAAGTGTCTTTAATGACTGTGGCTGCCCTTGCATTTGGAGCATAGATATTCAGAATTGAGAGTCCCTCTTGGCGGATTTTACCTTTGATGAGTATGAAGTGTCCCTCCTTGACTTTTTTTGATAACTTTGGGTTGGAAATCGATTTTATTCGATATTAGAATGGCTACTCCAGCTTGTTTCTTCAGACGATTTGCTTGGAAAATTGTTTTCCAGCCTTTCACTCTGAGGTAGTGTCTGTCTTTTTCCCTGAGTTGGGTTTCCTGTAAGCAGCAAAATGTTGGGTCCTGTTTGTGTAGCCAGTCTGTTAGTGTATGTCTTTTTATTGGGGAATTGAGTCCATTGATATTAAGAGATATTAAGGAAAAGTAATTGTTGATTCCTTTTATTTTTGTTGTTAGAGTTGGCGTTCTGTTCTTGTGGCTGTCTTCTTTTTGGTTTGTTGAGGGATTACTTTCTTGCTTTTTCTTTCTTTTTTTTGTTTTGTTTTAAATATTTATTTATTTATTTGTTTATGTATTTATTTATTGTATGTAAGTACACTGTAGCTGTCTTCAGACACTCCAGAAAAGAGCATCAGATTTCATTTACAGGTGGTTGTGAACCACCATGTGGTGTCTGGGATTTGAACTCAGGACCTTTGGAAGAGCAGTTGGCGCACTTAACCACTTAGCCATCTCACCAGCCCCCGAATTTTGTTTTTTAATTGTGTTGATTTATTTTTGTTTTGTTTTGTTTTAAAGACAGGCTCTTGCCATATGGCCTAGTTCGATCTCCAGCTTGTAATTCTCCTTCCTCAGTCTCCCAAATATTAGGCTTGCAGAGGTCCATGAACCTGTCACTAACATTTAGTAGTAGTAGTAGTATTGAAGCTTAACCCTAAGGCCTGTGCATACTAAGAGACCCCTTTACTGCTGGTCTACACTCTTAGCCCCAAATTAACTCCCCCACACCCCAAAATCAACTTTTTGAAGTAGAACTGAGAATAGAATCCAGGGCCCCAAATATTACTAAGATATATTACTATGACTGAGCTACACTCCAGCCTATAAGTCATCAAGTTTCTTTTAAGGGTGACCCGACTAAACACTTGGGGCTGGCCTTGAACTCCTGATTCTTCTGACTCTGCTTCCAGAGTGAGAGCATTCCAAGCATGCACCGCCACACATATTTCAGTGATGCACACTGAGGGAGACTACAGTGGCCACTCTTGTTGGTTGCTGCTGGACCTTGATTCATACCGGCGTCCAGCCATTTTACCCACTGTGAGTTTTGGTGCCCGTAAATGCAAAGTGCAAAAGCAGACAAGATAGGCAAGCTACATTTGTTAAATGCCCTCAGACTCACAGAGACCCACCTGCTTCTGTCTTCTGAGTGCTGGGACTAAAGGTGTGTGTTACCATGTTGGACAATAGTGTGTTATTCACTCATTACTTCCTGAGTTAAGAGACTATATTATTGTAATTATCTAACTATAAGTCATGTGTGTTTGTTTGATTTGTTTGTTGGAGACAGAGACTCAAGTAGCCCAAGCTGGCTTTGACCTGACTAAACACCCAAGGCTGGCCTTGAACTCCTGATTCTTCCGCCTCTGCTTCCAGAGTGAGAGCATTCCAAGCATGCACTACCACACCTAATTGTCCTCATGTCCTCAAATTTTGTCCAATAAGAGAGAGCTAATTTCTTTCATGGAACTGCTTGGCCCACTTAATTGAGTTCCTGCCATTTTTAATGCAGAGTGAAAAATTACAAGCAACTAGTTTCCAGTGCTTGCTTAAGTGTATTTTTTTATCCTCTCTAATCTGACATAGGAATCTTAATTTTGAGAACACGGTCACCCAAAATTTTCACTTTTTCAGCAATACTCATGAAAAGAACAAATTCTTTTATGAATTAAGGAGCCGCTGATTTCAATTGCTTCCATTTACCAGGAGAGGAAGCAGGAAACATGGTCCCTGCTCTCATTTGTAGGAAGCCATTTCTCGAGTTTGTTTAGCACAAACACAATTAAAGTTATTTATGTAAAATAGGAAGAAACCCAGTTGTCATGTCTTTGAATGAATGTTGTCAAAGTAAAGGAGTAACCAATTCATTTTTGTAGATTCCCAGGACAGCTCTAAACAAAATGCTTTTCATAAGGCTGTCTCAAAGAATCCTCTTCACTTTCCCTTGGCTTTCTCTTTCAAGAATGTACAAAGATGGATATTTAGTTTAAAGTTATAACAGTCTTTCAAAACATTCCATCCATCAGTGAAACAGACAGCTGCAAGCTAGGCATGATGGCACACACTTGTGATCCTAGTGCTAGGGTGGGAGTTGGGGATTTAGCTCCGTGGTAGAATATCTTGTCTAGCTAGCCTAAGGCCCTGGTTCAGATCCCAGCACAAGACAGTAGAGGCAGGAAGGTCGGGAGCTCAGGGTCATCTTCTATTAGTTAGTTCAAGGCCAGCCTAGGAAAGAAGGAAGGGATAATACCACTTGAGACAGTTGTTCGCATTAAAATTCGTACATCGCCGGTCAATGGTGGTGCATGCCTTTAATCCCAGTACAGGGTTTCTCTCTGTAGCCCTGGCTGTCCTGGAACTCACTTTGTAGACCAGGCTGGCCTTGAACTCAGAAATCCATCTGCCTTGTATAACAGTCCTAGCCATCCTAGCCTTCTTGCTTTTTCTAGAGCGTGATTTCTGTCCTTGTATTGGTTTTTTCTGTTATTATTCTTTGAAGGGCTGGATTTGTGGGAAGATAATGTGTGAATTTGGTTTTGTCGTGGAATACTTTGGTTTCTCCATCTATGGTAATTGAGAGTTTGGCCAGGTATAGTAGCCTGGGTTGGCATTTGTGTTCTCTTAGTGTCTGTATAACATCTGTCCAGGATCTTCTGGCTTTCATAGTCTCTGGTGAAAAGTCTGGTGTAATTCTGATAGGCCTGCCTTTATATGTTACTTGATCTTTCTCCCGTATTGCTTTTAATATTCTATCTTTATTTAGTGCATTTGTTGTTCTGATTATTATGTGTCAGGAGGAATTTCTTTTCTGGTCCAGTCTATTTGGAGTTTGATAGGCTTCTTGTATGTTCATGGGCATCTCTTTCTTTAGTTTGGGAAGTTGTCTTCTATAATTTTGTTGAAGATATTTGCTGGCCATTTAAGTTTAAAATCTTCATTCTCATCAACTCCTATTATCCGTATCCTTGGTCTTCTCATTGTGTCCTGTATTTCCTGGATGTTTTGAGTTAGGATCTTTTTGCTTTTTGTATTTTCTTTGATTGTTGTGCCGATGTTCTCTATGGAATCTTCTGCACCTGAGATTCTCTCTTCCATCTCTTGTATTCTGTTGCTGATGCTCGCATCTATGGTTCCAGATTTCTTTCCTAGGGTTTCTATCTCTATTGTTGCCTCACTTTGGTTATTCTTTATTGTGTCTACTTCCCTTTTTAGGTCTAGTATGGTTTTGCTCATTTCCATCACCTATTTGAATGTGTTTTCCTGTTTTTCTTTAAGGACTTCTACCAGTTTGGTTGTGTTTTCCTGTTTTTCTTTAAGGACTTGTAACTCTTTAGCAGTGTTCTCCTGTATTTCTTTAAGTGAGTTATTAAAGTCCTTCTTGATGTCCTCTACCATCATCATGAGATATGCTTTTAAAACTGAGTCTAGCTTTTCAGTTGTGTTGTGGTTCCTAGGACTAGGTGGGGTTGGAGTGCTGCGTTTTGTTGATGGTGAGTGGTCTTGATTTCTGTTAGTAGGATTTTTTTACTTTTGCCTTTCAACCGAGTCTAGCTTTTCAGTTGTGTTGTGGTTCCTAGGACTAGGTGGGTTTGGAGTGCTGCGTTTTGTTGATGGTGAGTGGTCTTGATTTCTGTTAGTAGGATTTTTTTACTTTTGCTTTTCTCCATCTGGTAATCTCTTGAGCTAGTTATTATAGTTGTCTCTAGTTAGAGCTTGTTCCTCGGGTGATTATGTTAGCCTCTATCAGAAGACCTGGGGGACTAGCTCTCTCCTTAATTTCAGTGGTCAGATTACTCTCTGCAGGCATTCTCTCCTCTTGCAGGGAACGTGCCCAGATATCTGTTGTTCAAACCTGCCTCCTGGCAGAAGTTGTGTTCCACTCACCAGAGGTCTTAAGATCCCGTGGAGGGTCCTGTGAAGACCTTGAGGGTGTCCGGAGACTCCCAGGACCCTGAACCCCAGTGCTGCAGTGGACCGGAAGGGACTTGAGCCCTTGATCAGGCCGGGTTATCTGCTTCCCTGGTTAATGCAGTCTCAGGTCCCTTGCGATTGGATTGGAGCAGACACTGTGTTCCACTTACCAGAGGTCTTAGGATCCAGTGGGGGATTCTCTGTGGGTCCTTTCAGGTGTCCAGAGACTCCCCAGACCAGGAACCTCGGTTCTGCAGTGGACTGGAATATGCTCCATTTTCATGTGTAAAATGTTATTTTAATATAATTAGCTCACAAAGAAACAGATGACTTCATAGCATTTTTCAAACACTATTTTAGTTGATTCTTCCATGCATTTTCTCTCTTCATCCCTCCTTTCTGTACTTTACGGATTTTCTTCAAATATTGACCTTTCTCTTTAATGTCTCACATGTTTAATATTTTTTATATGTTATGGCTTATTTTCTTCTTAGATCTTATATTCCCTTTGTAGTTTTTTGGTCCTTAAGGAAAATTAATTACACACACACACACACACACACATCAATTAACATCAAGGATCTTTATTTGAGAAATAATATAAAGCAAAGGATTTTTTAGCCTTTTTATTTTAACAACTTCACTGAATTAGTGAAGAAACAACCTCTAAATTGGAGGCCAATTTTTTTTCAAAATGTTAATCTAACAAAGCATTAATATCCACAATACACAGAAAACATAAACAAAAATCCTCCTCAACAACAAAAGAATATTCTTTATTAAAATGGGCAAAAGACACTGCTCATAAGTCATTACAAAAATAAATGTTTAAAAAGTTGTAAAACCCCTAACTTTGGCAAAAGAAAATGTAACCCAAATCCAAGTGTGATATGGTTTAGTCGGGTTAAAATTATACCTATTCAAGCTCATGAAAAACCACTTCTCAGCATGGGAGCAAGTACAAGCATGAAATTCAAACCTTTATGTAAAAAATAATTGCCAATTGATAGACAATGTCAAAAGAAGAGTCACTTTTTTGTTTTGTTTTTTTTTTTTTTTTTTTTTTTTTTGGTTTTTTTGAGACAGGGTTTCTCTGTGTAGACCTGGCTTGTCCTGGAACTCACTTTGTAGACCAGGCTGGCCTCGAACTCAGAAATCCGCCTGCCTCTGCCTCCCAAGTGCTGGGATTAAAGGCGTGCGCCACCACGCCCAGCAGAAGAGTCACTTTTATTTAATGATATGACCCCTGGTAGATTGATCATTCTTCAGTGGTAAGTTACATATACACATCAGTATGGGCAGCAGAGATTGGACCTGAAATTGGACTGAAAAAAAGGAGAATATAAAGTTGAATTATTAGAGAAGGGGAGTGTATATGTCAGTACTTGGTAGGTAGGAGTAAATATAATCAAAATACATTTCAAGAAATTCTCAAAGAACTAATAAGAACTGATAAGATAAAATATTTTTACAGATCAGAATGCATTGTTTATTAATATGCTTACTCTAGGAAATAGTGAGATGAATGCCACTAACTGAAGACATTATGGAATATTTGTCAAGACAGGACATTATTAGTGATTTTTTTTCTTTACTCTACCTGTTATGTAAAACAACATAAAAAGAGTACTTAGAATTTATTCTTAGTCTAACATTGAGGATTATATTAGGTTTCCTAATGTTAAAAGTTTAAAGATAGAAACACTGCTGTATTGCCTTCTAGAGACAATAAAGTATAAAATAATAAAATCAGAACCTTCCTAACATAAATTATTGAGAAAACTCATTCTTTTTCATGAAAACCATGAATAATCTTTGACATTTTGCAATTGAACATTGAGCCATTCTGCTACCATAGCATAGCATGAGTATTGTGACATGGCTATTTGATTTTTCTGGGAAATGTCTTTCAAAAGCACAGCAAACAAAGCAGTCATAAAACTCATGTAGGTGCCCTCCACTTGGTCCTCAGGACAGATGGTTTTGTCATTTATTAGTCATTTTTACTTCACAGGAATTCCACAGGATAGCAAAATGAAAGAAAAACTCCAAAGAAAGAGAAAATAGAGGTTTTCCTTTGTGGTATAATTTTATGATTCTTTAGCTAATGGAATTCAAGAAAACCAAAACTGTGCACCCACATCTTCTCTGTTCATGAAAACTCTGAGGGAGATTTTACACACACACACACACACACACACACACAAACACATACACACACCTAACAAGCTAATTTCTTTATATACTAAATTAAGTCCTGTATTAAGTTCTTATATAGGCTTCTAATTTGTCCTATGGGTGTATAAACCCTATTCAACTGTGACTTATAAAAGATATCTACACATAGATAGTTTTTCCTTGGCCAGGAATGTTAGCTGAATTGTACAGCCCTGGCCTAGTATGCAAAAAGGCCCTTAGTTTGATGTTCTGTATCACACAGACAGACAGACAGACAAAGAGACAGACAGACACAGACACATACATACACACACAGAGACACTGAAACAAAGGAAAGAATAAAATAGCAAAGAAAGAAAAGAAATAGAATTGGCTTGGGAGATACTTCAGTTGGAAAAGTACTTGTCCAAATGTAAAGAGTAGTGTTCGTTCCCCAGCACCCACATCAGGAGCCAGACATGATGGTGGACATTGTGTTTCCAATGCTTGGAAATCATAAGCACCAGGATACTGGAGCTTCTATCAAACCTTCCTAGCCTAATCAGAGATCCAGTTCACTGGAAGCAAACAAGGTGATGCATGGCCTCAGAAACAACAGTTTTGGTTTCCACATGTATACATGCACACATGCATGTAATTTCACATACACACAAAAAGCAGCAGCAGAACAACAATGACAGCAAGAAACAGCTTTTTCTTTCTGATTCTTTGTCCACTCAGGAGTTTTGGATTACCCTTGCAGTCATCTGTTTCTACTGCAGTATTGCTGTAGTGTTATGCCGATCACTTTCCTGGGTCTTTACTAGAACCTGCTTGTTTCTACAGTCACCTGCAATACCTCATGTTTCCCTTAATTACCAAAGAAAATGCCAAGTGCTAACTCTTCAATGCTCTAAGTTTTGTTTTGTTTTTCATTTGATCATCTGGGTCCTAACCATGTTCTTTAATGCAAGGGATTTTGTGCTGTTAGATTAGCTTTCCTTCATTGTTAACAACACTTAACTAGTTTTCAAAGACTAGAGTGTTCCTTCCAAATACATAATTGGACACAATTGAAAGAGATGGTCACAAACATTATGCAGATTTTTGTGTAAAAAGATTCTTTTACAATTTGGTATAATTAATAAAAATATTGTGTTGCTATGGAGGTGGATATATATTAAAGTTGTTCACAAAGTGAATGAATGAGAATGATTCAGACAATGATCTGTTGCCCAAAATCTAACCCTTTCCAACATATTAGCCAACAGTACTAAGAAAATGGAATAAAGGATGCTCAGAAAAATCCTCCAGTTTGCATATTACAATGTTTTACAGCCAAGAGTCACAGTAATTGTTTTTGTTGTGTTTTGTTTTGCCATCATAGAACTTGCTCATAAGTGTTGCAAATTATTGATTAATTTTATGGGTTTTGCTTTAAAATTCATTACAAATTTTAAATGAAAGCCCACCAGTATCTATCATCCCTAACTTTTCATCCTAATCCCTAGTCTTCCTATCAGACTTCATCCTTGTGTTCATTTATGGCTGACTAAACCAGCCATCTCCATTGGTTCCTAATCTGTGTAGACCAAGGGCAGCACTTCTCATCCATGTGTGGAGAATCCACTTATCCCAGTACTGTATTTAAGAAGTTACTAAAGGAAGATTATTTGTTTGGTAAAAACCATGGTGAATGAATCATGCGGATCAATTTGACTCACCAAAAATAGTTATTATTATTATTATTATTATTATTATTATTATTATTATTATTTCTTCTTCCTCCTCCTCTTCTTCCTCATCTTCCTCTTCTTCCTCTTCTTCCTCCTTCTCCTCTCCTCCTCCTCCTCCTTCACCTTCCTCCTCCTTGTCTTCTTCCTCTTCTTCCTTCTCTTCCTCTTATTATACTTATTAAATAAAATGTGGGTTCCTTTCTGCTTTTCTTTTTATTGGATATTTATTACATTTCAAGTTATCCAATTTCCTGGTCCCCCAACTCCCCTATGCCAGCCTATCTCCTCCTTCTTTTATGAGGGTGTTCTCCCATCCAACCACCCACTCCTGCCTTCCACTATACTAGGGCATTAACCCTTCATAGGACCAAGGGCCTCATCTCCCATTGATGCCTTACAATGCGATCCTTTGCTACATATGTGACTGGAGCCATAAGTCCCTCCATGTGGACTCTTTTGTTGGTGATTTAGTCTCTGGGAGCTCTGGGGGCATCTGGTTGGTAGATATTTTGTTCTTCCTATGGGATTTTTTAGCACCTTAGCCCCTTCAGTTCTTTCCTTATTTCCTCCACTGGGGTCCCCATGCTCAGTCCAATAGTTGGCTGTGAGCATCCATACCTGCATTAGTCAGGCTCTGTCAGAGCCTCCCAGGAGACAGTTATATCAGACACTTCATGACATCAACAGTAGCTTCTGGGTTTTCTCTCTGCTTATGGCAAGGATGGCCCAATGGAACAGTATCTGGATTGCCTTTACTCAAGTCTCTGCTCCACTCTTTGTCCCTTTATTTTCTTTAAACAAGTACAATTCTGGGAGAAAATTTGGGAGGGGGTGCCATGCCTATCCTCTAGATTTGGCATTTCTACAGGTTCTCCCTTTCATTTGTTGGGTATCTGAGCTAATGTCATCACTCTTGACTCCTGGGAATCTCTTGCTTCCCTGGTATCTGGGGCTTTCTGATGGATTTTGTATTATCCACATAAATATTTTCTGTTTGGATCAAGAAATTAAAACTATTACTTTCATGCACACACATCCTTCTCCTCCTTCTCCCCCTTGTGTTCCTTGTCCTCTTCCTCCTCCTCATCATCATCCTTCTCCTCCTTCTCCCCCTTGTGTTCCTTGTCCTCTTCTTCCTCCTCCTCATCATCATCCTTCTCCTCCTTCTCCCCATCTTCATAATAATCATCAGAACAAATGTGAATAGTAATGCTGTGAATCACATGCAAGATTTAAAAGAAAATAAAACATTTCCTTTTTAATAAAAGCACTTAAAATATTTTTTCATATTAGGAGACAAAATAAGTTCAGTATACTGGAAGAACAATGGAAATATATTTGAATTTAACTCAGTAAGACTACCTGTATCTCATCGTTAACCCATAGGGAACTTGAGACAAAGAATACAGGCTCCATGATGTAGCCACACTCAAATTTGCAGTCTTAGACTGACATTAAAAGATCACTTTGTTAAGATTATTTGATAGTAAACTTTGTAAATCTTACCTAAACAATTTTTGGACAACACAAACAGAATTTTTAATCTATGTGGTAATGAAGCAAAATTCTGCAACTGATATTAACTCTTCTTTATGGCAGTATTTTTTATGTGTGGGCTCAAAGTAGTATAAGGCTAATGATAAAATAAGAATTTTTGTGTGTTGACACAGCAAAGTGAGTATTTAGAAGAAAAAATCAAAGGATCTTTAATATTTTTATGAATAAGGTTATGAATGTGACCTCTCTCTCTCTCTCTCTCTCTCTCTCTCTCTCTCTCTCTCTCTCTCTCTCTCTCTCTCTCTCTCCAGAAACTTGATGGTGTAATTTTTTTTCATTCAGAATAAACAAAGATATTCAAAACCAAAACCAAAACAAGTGATTCCTTCTGGCATGAAAGTAGAGGGTATCCCAGCAGAAGTAATAACAATATTTTTTGTTAGGATCTTGAAAGAAAATATGCATCCCTCTATCCTATGCCATTTCCTGTATGGCATTTGAAATCAAATATCCCATCCTGCCCAGTCCATCATCTGGGTTCTACTTGTAGCCTAACTTTGTTTATTCTGTTGATTCCTTTTTTTTTTTCTTTCATTGTTTTACCTATATTCCTCAACCATTTCAACCCTATAACCTGGGAGAGAAAAGAAAAATAGATAGAGTTGGCAGGAGGAAATGTTTATCTCAGAATACTTCTTATTAATTACACCATCAAATTTATGGTTTAAGTTTGATCTACACTATCAGAATAGCTAATTTATCCCATTTGATTCTTCTTCACCAATTACTACTTAAAAACTGCACCAATAGCAATCATCTAACAACCAATGGCATACCATCCACAAGAAACCAGCCTCAGGTTGGAGAGATGGCTCAGCAGTTAAGAGTACTGACTGCTCTTCTGAAAGGTCCCAAGTTCAATTCCCAGAAACTATGTGGTGGCTCACAACCATCTGTAATGGAATCTTATGCACTCTTCTGTTGTGTGTTTTAAGACAACTAGAGTGTGCTTTTATAAATAGTAATAAATAAATAATATTTTCAAAAATAAAAAAAAAAACAGCCTCTCAGGTCCATAGCATTCATACACACTCAGAAAACTCCTCAGATTCCACAGTCACATAATTACAAATACTATTTGCAGCTGGCAAAAATCATGACCCTACTACAGCAGAAGGCAAATCACATGCATTTGCTGTATTAAGTCTTAAGTATCCCAATATCCCATATCTGAGAATAAAATGAAAACACATTCCCATATTATTTTTGTCTTTTTATATATTCTTATATTATTTTGATTTTATTAGATATTCACTTTATTTATATTTCAAATATTGTTGTGTTTTTTTAATGAAACCAAAAAGTTCACTACAGAGAACTACTGCTTCATCTTGTTATCTGATATACACATGCATATAGTGACATGGGCACCTCTTTCCAAACATAAACATTAAAAGAGTTTAGTTAAAGATTATATTCACCTGCAGAAATTTCTGTGTATTGCCAGCACATTATTCTTAGTCAAAATATCTCAGAATATCAAAATTCAAAACCCAAACAAAGATCTTAAAGAAATCCAATAATTCCAGCTCCTCTAACAGGTAAAACTTTAACCATCCAACTCCTGTTCAAACTTCAAACTACTATGAATCTCATTTAAAAGACTATTAATTTCAGTTTGTCATTACAGATAGAAATCAGGAAAAAAATGCTTGCAAGTGCCATATGTCAAGAATAAATATCTCTAATAAAGAAGTTATTAATAGCACTAAGGTCAAAATATAAATGAAAGAATTGTCAATGATGTAATTTAAACAAATGTGATGAACATGATTAGGAGTTAGAATTGAAAAGGAGAAAATATTCTTGAATACATGAGTTATATACATTTAGAGATGGAATTTTTGATAATAAAAAATCAAAACTAGAAATATTAAACCCTGCCAATGCTAGAAAAAGTATCCAAGGAGCTAAAGAGACCTGAAACCCTATAGGTGCAACATTATGAACTAACCAGTACCCTGGAGCTCTTGACTCTAGCTGCATATGTATCAAAAGATGGTCTAGTCGGCCATCACTGGAAAGAGAGGCCCACTGGACACGCAAACTTTATATGCCCCAGTACAGGGGAACACCAGGGCCAAAAAATGGGAATGGGGGGGTTGGGAAGTAGGAGGGGAGGGTGTGGGGGGCTTTTGGGATAGCATTGGAAATGTATTTGAGGAAAATATGTAATAAAAAATATATAAAAAAAGGAAAAAAATAAACCCTGCCAGTGAAAGGAAGGTACTAAATACCAACATTTTCCCTCAAAGATCAAGGTACCCAAACCCAAACATGAACATTTACAGAGTATTACCCATATGTAGTCATAAATTGGCAAATTTAGATGCTGGAAGAGAGATAGTTCCTTTTCTTTAGAGATGCTGTCCTTAAAGAATACCTGTATTAGAGTGGATCCTTACTCTGTGAATGTATAGGCAGCATGAAGTAGATAGGAGATAGTACATTGGAAAGAAAAGAACATGTGGAGATTGGAAGGAATTGGAGGTACAACTAGAAAGTGTAGAACTGAGCGGGGGTATATTCAAATAAAATTACATGTGTTTATGAAACAGACAGCTTTAGAAATACACAAGGGAACAAAACACCCAAGGAAGGAGTTCCAGAGACAATGTTTGGAGCTGAGATGAGAGGATGGACCATCTAGAGACTGCCAAACCCAGGGATCCATCCCATAATCAGCTTCCAAAGACTGACACCATTGCATACACCAGCAAGATTTTGCTGAAAGGACCCAGATATAGCTGTCTCTTGTGAGACTATGTCGGGGCCTAACAAACACAGAAGTGGATGACAACAGTCAGCTATTGGATGGTTCACAGGGCCCTCAATGGAGGAGCTAGAGAAAGTAACCAAGAGACTAAAGGTATCTGCGAACCTATAGGTGAAACAAAAATATGAACTAACCTGTACCCCCTGCCCCCTGAGCTTGTGTCTTTAGCTGCATATGTATCAGAAGATGGCCTAATCGGCCATCAGTGGAAAGAGAGGCCCATTGGTTGTGCAAACTTTATATGCCTCAGTACAGGGGAACACCAGGGCCAAGAAGTGGAAGTGGGTGGTTGGGGGAGTGGGTTGGGGAGTGTGTGGGGGACTTTTGGGATAGCATTGGAAATGTTAATGAAATAAATACCTAATAAATAAAAAAAGAAAGACACAAATCATAATGTATTACACTAAAACTGTGTTTATCATTGTGGGGTAAACAAGGCAGACACATTTATATAACAAATCGCTGTCATTGAAACTACTGAACTTTTTTACTTTATTGTTATTTAATAAATTCTGAAATTTAGACAAGAAACTCTTAACAAAATATCAAAATAAGTTCACTAATATGTATAAAATATCTAACTGCAAACTGTAGCTTATTCTAGGTAAAAATACTTATCACCATTTAAATTACAACAACCTATGGTGGGGAGAATAGCAAAAAAAAATTACTAGGTTAAAAAGGGTATCTGATGAAATCTAATATTTATTAGAATGATAAAGTTAGCAAATAAATTATTTAAGCAATAATAAATTATTATTAGCAAATAAATATTTTAAGGCAGTGTTCTCCACTTGATAAAATAGCTACAGAGACAACATCTTGATCACATCAAACATAAAACCTAGGACACTACAGTAACTTAACAAATAAGGACTGAATAGTATTTCTAATAATACTTCTTTCCAACATGTCTTTGGAAGTTTAATGTAGTTCATGGGTTGAGACAGAGAAGTAGGGTTTACAAATTATAATGAAAGAAGTAAAACTACATTCATTGGGTTAAATGACTGCCTTTGATAAAGCACTGAAATGAACTTATGAAAAAAAACATTCTTCAGAGCTAGTGACTGAATGTATCAAGACTTATCTATATGAGCATCGTTCATTTTTCATTGTGTTAATACTAAACGTAGCAATTTAAGAGTTTTTTTGTAATGTGTTTTTGTGTGCTTATGTGTGTGAATGTGCACGTGTGTGTGTGTGTGTGTGTGCGTGTGCATGTGTGTGTGTTGTGGCTGTGGCACAACAAAGATTCAGAGGAGAACTTATGGTGAGCTTTCCCTTGTAATATTTGGAATCTGAAGATCAAACTTAGGCCATGAGGCTTGGCAAAAGTGTCTCTACCTGCTAATGTATCTTGTTTGCTCAAAATGAAAACCAATTTAATTTGTAAAATAATTTTTGAAAGCTTTGAGACTTCAGTCAGTGTTTAGCCATCACTTGCTGTGAGTTTGTGGGGAAGTAAAACAACATGTTATAAATGGCCTGGTAGAATATAGCACCTTGTATCATGGCAAGGAAATAGAGAAATATAAAAAGAGACCATATCATGCTCCTAGTGACAAAACTGTCCATATTAGACCCACCTCCAAATATTACTATCATATCATCATTGATATGTTTTTGAAGAGTTACTCCTCTGATTACATAAGAGCACCCAAGATATATTAACTTCTCAGAAGTCTATAATCTGCCAAACAGGACTTTAAATTGAACACTTCAGGAATATATCAGACTTAAATGGTATGATCAGATTAATATACATATACTAGCCATTTCCTTGCATGCAAGTCATGGATTAATACAGTGCAGAAAATATTTAAACTAGAAAGAAACTCTAGAATAAAATATAAGTAATGAGATACAGGATCCATTTTTCTCTATACATAAAAATATAATGCTCTTGTGAAATGAATTAAAAGTCTAAATGTGTAGGTCAGTATTAGAGAATTTAAAGAGTCAATATTATCTATATGTATATTGTTCTTGACTCAGTGTTGTCCTATTTAAAACAAAATCCCAGCATTGACTGATTAATTTCAAACTTTATATGAAAAGACAAAAGATCTATCATAGACAGAAAAAAATACTGAAGTAGATCAAAAGTAGGTAAATGATTTATAAGACTTTGCTTTCACCGTTTTATTAAACAATGTAGAAATCTAAGTAATTTAGCACTGGAAAATATAATATAATAAATATAATAGAGCACATGGTCCCAGAAGTAGAAAGTGCAAATCTAGTGCCTGAAGGATAGGTTTTCAGGTGATGGTGATATAGTTAGGCAAGATAATGTAACTGTAATGCAGTCGTTCAAGAGGTAAACATAGCTCCTTTGTCAAAGACGAAGTGGCCATAGGTGTGTGGGTTCATTTCTGGTTTTTCAATTCTGTTCCATTGATCTTCCTGGCTGTCTCTGTACAAATACCATGCAGTATTCCTCAGTAATACAGCTTGAGGTCAGGGATAGAACTTCCACCAGAAGTTCTTCTATTGTTTTGAATAATTTTCCCTATCCTGGGTTTTTTTATTATTAAAAATAAATTTGAAAATTGTGCTTTCTAACTCTACGAAGAATTGAGTTGGAATTTTGATAGGTATTGTACTGATTCTTGTATTCCACATCTTTCACTTGCTTGGTTAGAGTCTCACCAAGGAATTTTATGTTATTTGTGACTACTGTGAAGGCTGCCAATTCCATAATTTCTTTCTTAGCCTGTTTATCATTTCAGTAGAGGAAGCATACTGATTTGCTTGAGTTAATATTATATTTAGCCAATTTCCTGAAGTTGTGTGTCAGGATTAGGAGTTCTCTGGTGGAATTTTTGTGGTCACTTGACTATACTATCATATCATCTGCAAATAGCAATATTTTGACTTCTTGAAAGAATTTGTACCCCACTGCTGATTGTGAAGGCATAGAGCTACACAGAATTGAAGCCTGGGAAAATAAAACACAAAGGTTTTCAGTGCTGTTAGAGGTACTTTAAAATGTGTTTCAGATTGGACCTATTGTAAACAGCATACCATTTTCCCAGCTCTTTTTTCATTATTTCCAGGGCATTATTTGAAAGAAATTCTAATGTAAGTCAGAGATATTACATATTCATGTTTCCTGTTACACTATTCACAACACCAAATATCTAGCAGCAGACTAGATATTTATCTACTGAAATCATAGGAAGAAAATTTTATTTATAAGCATTTGCTAATAACTAAGCTATGAGATTAAAATTATGCAATATGGGGAATTGATTTAATTGAAATTGGACAGACACAATTTCTTAAAACCAAAACCAAGTGTACTTAAAACAAAAGGCATATGTTACATCTCATGAGCACATATGATATTTCTCGTGGTAAATATTGATGATTGCTCTAACTAAATAAGAGAAAGATTTATATGACAAGAACATTAAGTCTCTGAGGAAAGAAACAAAGAAGATCTCAGAAGATGAACAGATTTCCCATGCTCATGGATTGGCAGAATTAATATTGTTAAAATGGCCATGTTAAAATAAGTTTTCAATCCAAAAAAATAGGAGAGGAACAGTGAGAAAGAACAAAAGTAAATGAGAACTAAAAAAGATAATATAAGAATACATGTTTCATAAGAAAAGCAGACTAAAGACTTCTGCATTTGAAATAGAAAAGTGCCATCGATCTTCATTTTAACAAATGATTCTATGTATTTTGAATAGTTTTAAATGAACATGACATGTTACAGGGTTTCTCTAAATAGTACTTGAGAATTTTTTAAAAATCATTTTCTTTCTATAACAGGCATAATAAATTCATCATACTCATACCAATCTACACAAGAGTGAGGTCATGGTACCACCTACATATTCATCTATAATAAAATCAAGAAAATAAGAAAATAATTTATATATAAAAATATTTGTTTTTATGAAGCCATAAAATCTCACTATATAATTTGGGGAAAGCAAACTTACATGGAATTGACAACACAGAGGAAAACATTCCAGACTCAAAAAAAAAAAAAAAAAACCACAACCACCACAACAAAAAGATACATTTGATCTCTAATCATATCATTGAATTAAAGTGTGTTTGTCTCTGGATTCTGACCTGAAGAAAAAAACAAGAACCATGAATATAGACAGTAAATACCTGTTTCAGAAAGTGAAGAACATATTCTTGTTTGTTTGTTTGTTTGTTTTTTGTTTTATCAAAACAGGGTTTCTCTATAGCCCTGGCTGTCCTGGAACTCACTTTGTAGACCAGGCTGGCCTCAAACTCAGAAATCTGCCTACCTCTGCCTCCCAAGTGCTGGGCTTAAAGGCATGTGCCACTGCCACCCAGTGAATAACATATTCATAATTACCCATAAAAATGGCAAAGAAAAACCTGGCTGGGAGATGAGGGAGAGAAACATGGTGTCAAGGATTCAAACAAACATGGTATTGCTGAATATGATATTGCTATAGCCTAATATAGGATGCTGAATAAAACACATTTTAGAAAGAATGCTTGGCATTTCCAAGCACTAACAATATTTTCATTTTATGTGAAGGAAATGTAAATCATGTGATTATTAGTTATTAGTAGTAATCATCTCATAATACAGCAATTTGGTATTTCTGATAATTCTTTACAAACAAATGGAAACTGTTTCACTCTGGATCTGATTTAGTAGCTCTGTGTAGAGAATCTTTTTCATTTTTATTGCCAAGCAGGCAAGATTTCTGAGGTTATTCCTGTCTGTGGAAATATTTATGGGTTGAGAGAGGGTTTGGCTGTATGGATGATTACAACAGTTTGGTAATGCTAAGTGACTCATACAAATAGAAATTTGAGTTCCAAAAAAAAAAGTGTTCTGATAAGATCAATGAAGATTTATGACCTGGGTATCTCTTATTTTTATTTGTATCATATAACAATGTTGACTGGCTTTAAAATCTTAGTTTTTGAGAAATGGGTATCCTCACTATGGCCCAAATATGCCCTAATACTTGCTATATTTCTTTTAGTTGATGAACACTGTAAAGAAATTGCACAGTGCAAAAAAGGAAATAACAGATAAATGCAGATGTCAAAAGGATGAAACAAAAGATGTATAAATTCTAAAAAATGCACTTGCATGTTTAATAGCACTGTCTATAAAATATAGCGTTGTCTGCTGACAAAGTATAACGAACAGATAGTAGGGCCCTCTCCCTTAATACTGAATATTTACTAGAATCGTGTCTTTCATTTTTTGCTGTGTTTTCCATCAATATCTGGCTACTGAATGTGGTGTGAGGAGCCTTTCTTCTATATTAATGTATGCTTGGCTTGTTGAAATTCAAGAAAAGAAGCATATCAGTGGATACTAATGACCATCTTGCATGAAAACTATGCATGAAAGATTTTATAATATGCTAAAAATATCAAAACATGCCACATATAATTTCTTCTTCATAAAATATATTTATATTAGGATTATTGTAATTAAATCTTTATTAATCTTTAACTGTTATTTGTGAAGTGTGTGCTTTATTTTCATTGAAGTATGTGTTATTATTTGCAGGCTCAGTACATTCATTCAGCTTTTTGACTGGACATATCTAGAAACCTACTTCGAACAGTCACCTTAACCTGACACATGACAGAGATATACAAACAACTAAGTAACAAATTGAGCTAGCAGATTCAGAAGGAACATAAATAATGAAGCAGACACACGAACATTTTCACCTAAGTATATCCCAGAGCCACATGCATTCTCTTTCAAATATTACCAGATTATCAAAGTTTTTTTTGGTATAGAATAGAGTTTATTTAGGGCATGGGGTGCGGAGTTAAGACAGTACTAGAGATAGAAAACGACATAGATATATAGAGAGTAGAGAAGTAGAAGAATAGAGACCAGCAATGAGCATGTGAAGAGAGAGGTGAGAAGGGAATGGGGAGAGAGGAGGGAAGGGGTGAGGGGACAGAGTGGGAGCAAGAAAACAAGAGAGAAAACAAGCAAGGAGGGATCAAGCAGCCCCTCCAGATCATCAAAATTAAATAAAAACTAACACACTTCATATTTTCCTTGAGGAAGTGATAATAGAATTGTTTTAAGGCCCTTGATATGAACCATAGAATTAACTCATACATAAAGTAAAAATGATGAAAGTGAAATAGAAGAGGGTATATTTTTCAAGTTGTGTAGTGGTATACAATAGTCTCAATAGGAATTTGTCAAGAAATGCAAGGAATTAAAGACAACAGTTCACATATAATTCTTATG